>NW_016819447.1:83986-85483 GCF_001698545.2 Rhinopithecus bieti | reverse complement strand
TGAACAAAAAAGCATTAAAGTTCCTATTTTTCTGACAAAATATTTAAGTGCTTATTTTTCTAAGTCAATTAATCAGAGGGGTTTTTTTGTTTGTTTGTTTTGTTGTTGTTCTTTTTTTTTTTTTTTTTTTGAGACAAAGTTTCACTCATCACCCAGGCTGGAGTACAGTGGCACAATCTTGGCTCACTGCAACCTCCACCTCCCTGGTTCAAGCGATTCTCTTGCCTCAGCCTCCTGAGTAGCTGGGATTACAAGCATGCGCCACCATGCCTGGCTAATTTTTACATTTTTAGTAGAGATGGGTTTCACCACGTTGGCCAGGCTGGTCTCAAACTCCTGACCTCAGGTGATTCCCCCCACCTCGGCCTCCCAAAGTGCAGGGATTACAGGCATGAGCCACAACACCCGGCAATCAGAGTTCTTTTATATGTAAACATCACACACATACACACACACACACACACACACAATGCATATAAATACAGACAGAAGATTCGGCACTTGTGAAGAGCCACTGCACCCAGTCTCTATGCATTTTTTAAAGAGTTATTCCTGGCTGGGTCTGGTGGCTCATGCCTGTAATTCCAACACTTTAGGAGGCCAAGGCAGGAGGACCACTTGAGCCCAGGAGTTCCAGACCAGCCTGGCAACATAGTGAGACCCCATCTCTACAATGTAATTTAAAAACATTAGCTGGGTGTGTGGGCATGTGCTCATAGTCCCAGCTACTTGGGAGGTGGAAGCGGGAGGATCTCTTGAGCCCAAGAGTTCAAATGAGTTATTCTTAGGAGTGTTATGCTATTTTGTCATCATTAATGCATTTTATTCCATTATATCTTCTAGCTGGTTCTTGCTGGCTTACAGGAAAACTATTGATTGTTATTTGGCCACTTTTCTGAACTCTCTTCTTAAATTTATGAGTGTTTCAATTGATTCCCTTGGGTGTTCTCTTGATAAACAAGTGAACTGGAAATAATGGTAATTTCTGTATCCCTTGCAATAGTTATTCCTAATTTCTTTTTCAAATCTTACGGTATTAACTACAAGCCAGCTTTTAACATTTACTTGGCTTGGGCCAAGAGTACGATTGGTGGCCTACTTACCACACATCAAGGAACCATGAATTGGAACACAAAGAGAAGCAAGAAAACCTATGCTTGTTACTATTGGGAAACAATCATTGTTATGGAAGAATCTATTGCTATTGCGACAGAAAGGATTTGACAAGTTAATTTGTCTTTTCTCTAACTAAGCACATCTGCTACTAAGATTTTCCTTGTACTTCTACTACAAGGCTACAGTAACCAAAACAGCATGGTACTCGTACCAAAACAGAGATATAGACCAATGGAACAGAACAGAGCCCTCAGAAATAATACCACACATCTACAACCATCTGGTCTTTGACAAACCTGACAAAAACAAGCAACGGGGAAAGGATTCCCTATTTAATAAATGGTGCTGGGAAAACTGGCTAGCCATATGTAGAAAGTTGAA
>NW_016819447.1:76358-80409 GCF_001698545.2 Rhinopithecus bieti | reverse complement strand
TTAACCTTTACTGGCATTAGCATCACCTGGAAATTTGTTTTTAATGCATATATCTGAGGCCTGCCCACAAAGATTTGTGTTTAATTGGTCTAAGGTAGGGTCCCTGGTACAGGTATTTTGAAAAAGCTTCCCGGCCGGGCGTGGTGGCTCACATCTGTAATCCCTGTACTTTGGGAGGCTGAGGCGGGTGGATCGCCTGAGGTCAGGAGTTTGAGACCAACCTGGCCAACATGATGAAACCCCATGTCTTCTAAAAATACAAAAAATAGCCCAGCGTGGTCCAGGTTCCTATAATCCCAGCTACACGGGAGGCCTGAGGTAGGAGAATCACTTGAACCCGGAAGGCAGAGGTTGCAGTGAGCTGAGATTGTGCCACTGCACTCTATACTGGGCAACAAGAATGAAACTCCGTCTCAAAAAAAAAAAAAAAAAAAAAAAAGCTTCCCAATGACCTGATGTGCAGTCATCCTAATGAACACTGATCTTTGCATCATTGCCTAAAAAGTCAGTGACCTTAGCTGTACCTCAGGGAAATACAAGGCATAAGGTGGAAAATTGAAATAAAAGAGAAACAAGGTTATGGTAGTGTGAGTATTATCATCAACATGTGCCTCTCTCTGTCTACTGTAGGCAATATATGTTCTTTATAAGGTAGGTGTGAACAGCAGCTCTCAAGAGAGCTTGCACGGTAATGGCTCTTTCCTCAGCTTCACAAGATAGTGCTAATCGAGATCCTCCACAGGATCAGGCTGAATGTGTCAGATGTATCAAAAACTTCAACTGACAGGTAGCTATACTTGGCAAATACTGCTCTTCGATTTTAACTCTTTGAGTTTCTTCCAAAAGAGAACTAAGATCACATTGTACATGCATCAGCTTTTGGTAGCAGTCAAGACTAAGAAACTGAGCTGAACCCAGGATATGCCCAGCTTTTTGCAGAAATACTGTGTTCTGTGAGCACAGCCTTTGTACTGTGTTCTCCTCCAGAGTGGAATCTCTTGCCTATTGTCTGGTCTTCCTGGAGAGATAGAGACAGACCTGAACATCCCCCAGGATCCCTGAACATGGAGCCCTAAGAAAAGCTCAAGCTCCCTATTGTGCACAAGTTCCTTCTTAGCTTCATTACAGTGGTAGGCTCTTCTGTCCGTGATGGGAGGCACTGGAGTACAAAGCAGAGGTCCTCTGAGTGTACTCTCCAGTCCAGCAATATCAGCATCACTTGGGAATTTTTTAGAAATGCATATTCTCAGGTCTACTGAATCAGGAAACTCTGGAGATGGGACCCAGCATTCTGTGTTTTAACAAGCCCTCCAGAGAATTCTGATGCACGCTAATGCTTGAGAATCACTGGTTAAAAGTTGAAAGATAAAAAGTGGAGACACGGTGCTGGGCATGGTGGCTCACACCTGTAATCCCAGCACTTTGGGAGGCCGAGGTGGGCGGATCACAAGGTCAAGTGTTCGAGACCAGCTTGGCTAACATGATGAAACCCCATCTCTACCAAGAATACAAAAATTAGCCAGGCGTGGTGGTGTGTGCCTGTAATCCCAGCTACTCGGGAGGCTGAGGCAGGAGAATCACTTGAACCTGGGAGGCAGAGGTTGCAGTGAGCTGAGATTGTACCACTGCACTCCAGCCTGGGCGACAGAGCAATACTCTGTCTTGAAGAAAAAAAAAAAAAAAAAAGAAGTGGAGATATGGGCATCAGATAGCTGAATTCAAGTTTTGGTTCCACCACTTACTGTGTGGCCTTGAACAAGTTAGTTATCCCTCTCTAAGTCTCAGCTACCTCCTCTGTAAAATACAGGTAAAACTTTTCTCACGTGTAAAATAAGGACCCACATGAGATAATGCACGTTTTGCACTTAGCACGGTGTGAGGCACAGAGTAAGGATTCAATACATATTGAATATTCGTTATTATTACAAGTGTAGTTCTGAATAATCATTTTCATTTCCAACATAATTGTTTTTCTTTGGCAAAAGTCCTAACTATAAGTTCAGAAACCAGCCAGATGCGGTGGCTCACGCCTGTAATCTAGCACTTTAGGAGGTCGAGAGGGGTGGGTCACTTGAGGTCAGGGGTTCAAGACCAGCCGGGCCAACATGGCAAAACCCTGGCTCTTCTAAAAACAGAAAAATTAGCTGGGCATGCTAGCATATGCCTGTAATCTCAGCTACTCGGGAGGGTGAGGCAGGAGAATCGCTTGAACTCAGGAGTTAGAAGTTGCAGTGAGCTGAGATCACACCACTGCACTCCAGCCTGGCAACACAATGAGACTCTGTATCAAAGAAAAAAAAGTTCAGAAACCAAATAACACATCTTAATAATGCAATGGGGATGGGGCAGAAAGTATTTCATCTACCAGTTTCCTTCTTTCTTTCTTTCCTCTTTTTTTTTTTTTCCAGATGGAGTTTCGCTCTTGTTGCCCAGGCTGGAATGCAATGGCACAGTCTTGGCTCACCGCAACCGCCACCTCCCGGGTTCAAGCAATTCTCCTGCCTCAGCCTCCTGAATAGCTGGGATTACAGGCATGCGCCACCATGCCCAGGTAATTTTATATTTTTAGTAGAGATGGGATTTCTCCATGTTGGTCAGGCTGATCTAGAACTCCCGACCTCAGGTGATCCGTCCACCTTGGCCTCCCAAAGTGTTGGGATTACAAGCGTGAGCCATTGAGCTCGGCCTCATCTACCAGTTTCTTTACAGAATTATGGAACATAAAAGTGAGGATAATAGCAAAGATATAGAGTAAACCTAAATACCCATCAACGATAGACTGATCAAGAAAATGTGGTACCTATACACCATGATATTCTATGCAGCCATAAAAAAGAACAAGATCATGTCCTAAGCTAATTAATGCAGGAAACCAAATACCACGTGTTCTTACTTACAAGTGGGAGCTAAACATTGAGTACACATGGACACAAAGAGGGGAACAATAAACACCAGGGTCTGGTGGTGGAGGGTGGGAGGAGGATTGAAAAACTACCTATTGGGGCTGGGCGCGATGGCTCATGCCTGTAATCCCAGCACTCTGGGAGGCTGAGGCAGGCAGATCACTTGAGGTCAGGAGTTCGAGACCAGCCTGGCCAACATAGTAAAACCCCATCTCCACCAAAAATAGAAAAATTATCTGGGCGTGGTAGCATGTGCCTGTAGTCCCAGCTACTCAGGAGGCTGAGGCAGGAGAATCTCTTGAACTTGGGAGGCAGAGGCTGTAGTGAGCCGAGATTGTGCGATTGTACTCCAGTTTGGGCGACAGAGGGAGATCCTATTTACAAAAAGTAAAAAGAGGGCCGGGTGCGGTGGCTCAAGCCTGTAATCCCAGTACTTTGGAGGGCTGAGACGGGCGGATCACGAGGTCAGGAGATCGAGACCACCCTGGCTAACACGGTGAAACCCTGTCTCTACTAAAAAATACGAAAAACTAGCTAGGCAAGGTGGCAAGCGTCTGTAGTCCCAGCTACTCAGGAGGCTGAGGCAGGAGAATGGCATAAACCCGGGAGGTTGCAGTGAGCTGAGATCCGGCCACTGTACTCCAGCCTGGGCAACAGAGCGAGACTCCGTCTCAAAAAAAAAAAAAAAGAAAGAAAGAAAGAAAAGAAAAGAAAAAAGGAAAACTACCCATCAGATACTATGCTTACTACCTGGGTGATGAAATAATCTGTATGCCAAACCCCTAAGACATGCAATTTATCTATATAACAAACCTGCACATGTACCCCTGAACCTAAAATAAATGTTAAAAAAAAAATGTAAAAAGGCCGGGTGAAGTGGTTCATGCCTATAATCCCAGTACTTTGGGAGGCTGAGCAGGGAGAACTGCTCAAGCCCTGGAGTTTGAGACCAGTCTGGGCAACATGGCAAATTTGGTGTCTCTACCAAAAATTTTTTAAAAATTAGCTGGGGCCGGGTGCAGTGGCTCACACCTGTAATCCCAGCACTTTGTGGGGCCGAGGTGGGTGGATCACCTGAGATCAGGAGTTCAAGACCAGCCTGGCCAACATGGTGAAACCCCGTCTCTACTAAAAATACAAAAATTAGC
>NW_016819447.1:63202-76093 GCF_001698545.2 Rhinopithecus bieti | reverse complement strand
AAAAAAAAAAAAAAAAAATTAGCTGGGTGTGGTGGTGTGTGCCTGTGGTCCCAGCTACTTGGGAGGCTGAGGTGAGAGGACCACTTGAGTTCATGAGGTCGAGGCTACAATGAACTGTGATCACACCACTGCACTCCAGCCTGGGTGACAGAAGGAGATCCTGTTTCAAAAAAAAGAAAGTAAGTATACTTCTCCACTCCCACTGCTTCGCTTGACTTGTCTAAGGAGGGAGAAAACAAGGAAGAAAAGTAGAAAGTAGTGTCTTTATTAAGAGTTTACTGATGATGATTTGGAGAGGATGGAAATTATAGCCTCTGGGTAGTTGTAGAATTTGTGCCCTTGGTGTTGAGTCCCAGGCATGAAGCCCAGGTTCATGTACTGATGACATTCCAGCGTGGAGCAGGACCCAGGATAGAAGTTCCTATGCTATTTCCCTACATCTAGCTTTGAGGAATAAGCCACCAGTACTGGAATGTTATTAACATTGAATTGCAAATTTCAACACTATAAAAATCAAAGGGTTGGGACTGTAAAAAGTGAGAAAATGAACATCAGCACCAGCCATTTAAATGTAAGGTAGTAAATATCTGTGTTACCCTAGAAACCAGAAGTATAAAGGTAGCTAGGTAGTTTGGTGACAGTTTCCAGGGTAATTCCTGCCACATACAACATAAGAGCTTTCCTGTTATATTAATTTTTTCTCTGCATGCCCACTGGACCTTCACTCAATTCCACTATTTCCTCCCTCTCCCAAAAGACTCCCTCTCTGATTTCCCTGTTTTTGTTAGTGGCAGTGCCATTCTCCTAAATACTGTTGTCAGAAACCCTAGATGTTTATCAGTGAACTGAAGGGACCCCAAAGTAATGTGTATCTCCAAACTTAAGAGACACAGTTTAGAGAAAAATCAGACACATAATTTGGGAAATGATAAACTCTTCAACTGAAAAAATTAAAAAAGAAAAAAAAGGCTCACAGTGGATGAAACCAGCCAGTTGTGACTCTTCCCAGAAGCGACTTCTGGTAAATACAATTTGTAGATATATGCAAATAAGATTAAGATGCTTCCCAATATCTCACCTGGGAGCTACCAACCTAGAATGTAATTCATGTAAGACAGCTGTTACCTTGGAAACTGTGACATGTAATGAGAACAGGAGGCAGGTAATATTGTAATGACAGAAGATTCGGATAACTAATTACAGATGGTGAAATAAAGAACATTGGAGAGTAAGTGTTTATGCACTACTATTCAAGTGACAGGAACACTGGTCTGGTACACATGTTATAAATAACCTAGTCAAAGACCTCCCTTAAAACCATTCGGCCGGCCAGGCACCATGGCTCATGCCTATAATCCCAGCACTTTGGGAGGCGGAGATGGGTGGATTACATGAGGTCAGGAGTTAGAGGCCAGCTTGGCCAACATGGCAAAACCCCATCTCTACTAAAAATACAAAAATTAGCCAGGCATGGTGGCACATGCCTGTAATCCCAGCTACTTGGGAGGCTGAGGCAGGAGACTCGCTTGAACCCAGGAGGTGGAGGTTGCAGTGAGACTAGATTGCACCATTGCACTATAGCCTAGGCAACAAGAGTGAAACCAAAAAAAAGAAAAAAAAAAACCCTTCAGCTCCATTTGTTCAAGTTACAAGTGACCACCTGATTACTAGTTTGGTTTCTCAGGTATATTAATATCTGGTAGGTATGACCCTAAATAATAGATAAGACAATTCCTGTCACTGGAAACTATATTTGTCACTGGCATTTATTTGACTTGTAAGCCAATATCTTATTTTTATTATAATCATTATTATTATTATCATCATTATTTTTTGAGACAGAGTTTCACTCTTGTTGCCCAGGCTGGAGTGCAATGGCGCTATCTCGGCTCACCTCAACCTCTGCCTCCTGGGTTCAACTGATTCTCCTGTCTCAGCCTCTTGAGTAGCTGGGATTACAGGCATGTGCCACCAAGCCCGGCTAACTTTGTATTTTTGGTAGAGACAGGGTTTCACCATGTTGGTCAGGCTGGTCTTGAACTCCCAGCCTCAGGTGATCCACCTGCCTTGGCCTCCCAAAGTGCTGGGATTATAGGCGTGAGCCACTGTGCCTGGGCCTTTTATTATTATTATTTTTTATTCAGATGGAGTCACTCTGTCACCCAGGCTGGAGTGCAGTGGTGTGATCTCAGATCATTACAACCTCCACTTCCGGAGTTCAAGCAATTCTCCCACCTCAGTCTCCCGAGTAGCTGGGATTACAGGTGTGTGCCGTCACCCCCGGCTAATTTTTTAAAAAATTTTTAGTAGAGAAGAGATTTCGCCATGTTGGCCAACCTGGTGTGGAACTACTGACCTTGAGTGATCTGCCCGCCTCAGCCTCCCAAAGTGTTAGGATTACAGGCGTGAGCCACTGCACCTGGCCCATATCTCTATTTTCGTAGAACAGATTCCTAGAGGGAGAATTTCTGGGGCAAATGCTATGAAATATTTTAAGACTCGTGATTCTATTTGCTTTCTAGGAAGCATCAATTTACAATCCCACTGGCAGTGTATGAAGGTTTCTGCCTCACTGCTCATGGTCTACTTTGAGAAATATGTGTTCCTCTTTTTTTTTTTTTTTGTGACAGAGTCTCGCTGTCTGTCATCCAGGCTGGAGTGCACTAGCACTGTTACGGCTCACTGTAGCCTTGACCTCCTGGGCTCAAGCAATCCTCCCACCTCAGTCTCCTGCTAAGTGGGACCACATGGGTGCGCCACCATGCCTGGCTAATTTTTTGATTTTTTGTAGAGTCGTGGTCTCTTGATATTGCCCGAGCTGGTCTCAAACTCCTGGGCTCAAGTGATCCTCTTGCCTCGGCCTCCCAAAGTGCTGGGATTACAGGTGTGAGCCATTGTGCCTGGCACAGTTCTTTGTAAATCTTCATTAACTTCATAGGTAAAATAGTACTATCTAGTTTGTATACTTTGCATGTTCTGTGATTACTAGTGAGTCAGAACAAAACACCTTACTGAGCAATCAGATTTCTTTTCCTGGAAATTCTCTCTCCATGCCTTTGTCAAAGTCTTTATTGAGGACATCGTGTTCTTCTTGTAAGTTTATGTAAGCTTTTTATCAAGAAAGATAATGACTCTTTGCTATACTTGTATATATTTTTCTGCTTTTTTTTATGATTTCGTTTTAATTATATTTTTGTCATGTCAAGTTCTTAAGGTTAAGTAGTAAAATCTACCTACTTAGTGTTTTTTTCTCTGCTGCTTTTAAGTTTATGATGTCCTCTCCCATCCACAGTTCAGATGCATAATCATCTGCGTCTTATTCTAGGGCTTTTAGGGTTTGATTTGATGGTTGCCCAGGCTGGAGTGCAGTGGTGCCATCTCGGCTCACTGCAACCTCTGCCTCCTAGGTTTAAGTGATTCTCGTGCCTCAACCTCCTGAGTAGCTGGGATTACAGGCACGTGCCACCACTCCTGGCTGGTGTTGAACTCCTGACCTCAGGTGATCTGCCTGCCTCGGCCTCCCAGAGTGCTGGGATTACAGGCGTGAGCCATTGCACCTGGCCAATGGTTTGATTGTTTTGTTCTCCAACTAATTCATCTGAAATTTCAGTTGGTGTGTGGTAGTCGGAGCTCAGATTTTAATGGACATCACCTGGTATGCTTGTTACAAACCTAGATATTCCTGAGTCCTATAACTGCCCCATGGGTTCTTCCTGCCCACTGCACAAACAAAATAGACCATAGCATTGCAGTAGAGAAAGAGTTTAATTGACACAAGGCCGGCCAAACCATCTCCTCAAAGTATCAAAGTATCAAAGGTTAGGGGTTTTTCGAAGGTAGTTTGGGGGAAGGGACAGGGATGGCTAAGCAATGGGTGCTGATTGCTTGGGTTGAAAATGAAATCATAGGGATTGGAAGCTCTCCTCTTGCACTGAGTCACTTCTGGGTGGGACCACAGGAGTGGTTGGTGGGTACAGGTGGAGCCATGGGTGTCAGACACCCAAAAGACCTGGAGACATCTCAAAAGGCCAATCTTAGGTTCTACAATAGTCATGTTACCTGCAGGAGTAATTGGAATAGTTGCATATTTTGTGACCTCTGGAATAGTGGCTGGCAATCATTTAACTATGCCTACATCTTAGTAGAATGCAGGCCCCTCTCATCCTCCTAACCTGGTTGGTGCCCTTTCATTAGTTTTACAAGGGTGGTTTAGTTTTTGGGAAAGGCTGTTATCATTTAAACTATAAACTAACTTTCTCCCAAAGTTAGCGTGGCCCATGCCCATGAACGACCAAGGACAGCTTGGAAGTTAAAGGCAAGATGGAGTCGACAATGTCAGATTTTTCTTAATGTCATCATTTTGCAAAGGTAGTTTCAGTGACCTGGAAGCTGAGGGAGACTGCTGCATACATTCAGATGGGAGGTCATAAGGTTCTGTGCTAAGGCAAGCTATACTGCGTACTGCAAATGTTTCTCAAAATATGGTCAGGGGCACATCTGCAACATAATCCGCTTGGATGATTGTAACACATATGGATTCTGAGCCCCACTCCACACTTACTGAATTGTCCCACCCCACACCTACTGTAGTTCCGACCCAGGAGCAGTCTCAGTCCAAGAGGACCATTTTCCATACCCCTATGATTGCATCCCCAACCAAAGGGGAAGAGGAGGTGATGAAAGGTGTAGAGCTGTCTATACATATAACTATAACTGCCTACCAAACTATCTTTGAAAAATTCTAGCCTCCAAATTTTCAGGGAGATTGACATGAGTAATAACTCCATCTGCCACATGTTGTGGCCGAGCTCTCATCAATTAAACTCCTTTTTTTTTTTTTTTTTAATTCGAGATGGAGTTTTGCTCTGTCACCCAGGCTGGAGTACAGTGGCGTGATCTTGGCTCACTGCAACCTCTGCTTGCTGGATTCAAGTGATTCTCCTGACTCAGCCTCCTGAGCAGCTGGGATTACAGGCACCTGCCACTATACCCAGTTAATTTTTGTATTTTTAGTAGAGATGGGGTTTTCCCATGTTAGCCAGTTTAGTCTTGAACTCCTGACCTCAGGTGATCCGCCTGCCTTGGCCTCCCAAAGTGCTGGGATTACAGGCGTGAGCCACCTCGCCCAGCCTCAGGCAGTTTTTGATCAAGGGGAACTTTAGAATGGTGGTGCTTGTCCAAGAGGGTGATGCTCCTGCTCGGTCAATTTTAATACATGTTATTTCTGAGAGCGAATGTTGTAACCTCTCAGCTATCTTTTCCTTGCACCAAAATGAGAATGTTTGACAAATTCCTAGGGATTTCACTTTGCTGTGATTTGGTTGGCTAATAACAAAATTAAGTAAAAGGTTATCTTGGTTCCAGCTCTTATTTGAGTTAACAATATTCCTTATCATCTACGACATATCCACTTACTGACTTTCTGGTTGAAGGGTCTGACCTTTCCTATAATATGGGGTATTTATTTCCCCTCTTACAAATGTAATGATTTCACTTTTATAGAAGAACATGCTTTGCCAGATTAAATAAATATAAAGGGGTTAATGGCTAAATAATCACATTTTAACTTCTTTAATCTCTTTTCTCTCTCTACCCATTAGGGTTTTGCCTCCTTGAATGACAGGCCTGCTTTAAATGAATTTGCCTGGATGCTCAAAATAGGTGGGAGTGAGGGAGGAAATGGCTTTTCTCTTTCAGCAGACAAGATGGAATTCAGTTTAATTAATCAAATATTAATATTTATTGAGCTCGTATTGGACACCTGACTCTGTGCTAGGCACAACACAGAAGGCCAAAATGAGAAGTGATAAAGGAGCAGAAGGGCTTGGGAAGGCAAAGAAAGGGGAAGAGGAGGTGATAAAAGGTGTAGAGCTGTCTATCCATATAAGAGGGGATTATAGATGAGAAAGGGAAAATAGAGCCAAAGGTAAATTCTCTGGCCTGGTCTCACTTTATAGCCCTGCATGGGCCTAGAAAGCTGAAGCAGTGGTATGAGATCAGATTTTGTTTATGAGCCGTGACAGCAGTTAGGATAGTGGCAATTTGAGTCAAACGTTTACATCCTCAAGGGTTTAGGATGGAAGTGAAATCTCTCTTTAAAAAATAAGAAATATATATGCGCAAGCACGTGCATGTATGTGTGTGTGTTGTGGGGCCACAGCCATTGGCCCCTGAAGGTTCACTAAAATATCACTGATACGGGGTTGATTCATAGGAGAAAAGGCATACAAATTCATTTAACATGTACACATGGGAGCCTTCATCATCGAGACCCAACCTCCCAATAATTAACAGAAGCTTATATATCATCTTGAAATTACACAAAGAGGCTGGGCGGTGGCTCATGCCTGTAATCCCAGCACTTTGAGAGGCCGAGGCGGGCAGATCACGAGGTCAAGAGATCGAGACCATCCTGGCCAACATGGTGAAACCCCGGCTCTACTAAAAATACAAAAATTAGCTGGGCGTGGTGGTGCGTGCCTGTAGTACAGCTAGTAGGGAGGCTGAGGCAGGAGAATCGCTTGAACCCGGGAGACGGAGGTTGCAGTGAGCCGAGATCGCACCATTGCACTCTAGCCTTGGCAACAAGAGCAAAGCTCCGTCTCAAAAAAAAAAACTGAAAAATAAAAAATAAGTGGCAGATCTGGGCTTTGAATTCTATTCTGACTGACTCAATGTTTGCTACTATTTGAAGTATTGGGCCTTGTTTAATTTACTACTGTACTCACTAAGGCTAACGCATTGCCTTACACATAATAGGAATGTTATGCTTTGAATAAATATTAATAAATGAAATGTTGACTACAAAGTGTTTTCCACTTAAGCACAATTATTATTAAGCATAAAAATTAAGTATCATTAAATGTACGTTCACTTTTTGTTTTTGAAACAGAGTTTCACTCTTTTTGCCCAGGCTGGAGTGCAGTGGTGTGATCTCCACTCACTGCAACCTCCACCTCCTGGGTTCAAATGACTCTCCTGTCTCAGCCTCCCAAGTAGCTGGGATTACAGGTGTGCGCCACCATACCCAGCTAATTTTTGTATTTTTAGTAGAGACGGGGTTTCACCATGTTAGTCAGGCTGGTCTCGAACTCCTGACCTCAGCTGATCCTTCCTCCTCGGCCTCCCAAAGTGCTGGGATTACAGGTGTGAGCCACAGTGCCCAGCCTGGTAGGTTCACTTTGCTGTAAATTTTACTCTATTAAAGCAACAATATTTTACAGCACACAGATGTGTGTATACCTCAAGTTTTCTTACTCATGTGGCTGGGCTACTGAACGTAGTCCAGGAGGTAGCGAATCAATCAAAAGAGACATCTGTCTTCTTTTGAGTTCTGTAGTTGAAGAAAAAAATTATTTCTGAAGGTTTAGGATTTAATAGTCTTGAGTGGGATCCAGTGAAGAAACTATAAAGTATTTTTCTGATGCAGTGTAAAATAGAGAATAAATGCCTGAAAAACCCCACGGCTCAGAATAGGCCTGACTTTTACCAAAGGATGCCATTTCAGGAAACCACCCTGCTCCTCATTTCCCAATCTTCCAACCTATTATGGATCTGATGTCTGCAATTCTACCATTAGAAAACTATTCCTTAAGTTGGAAGACTTAAACTGCAAGCACCCCAGGGATGGGTAACGCAGTTAACACTGTAGTCTGAGTTTCTTCGTGAGTCTCTTATGTAGATCCACCAATGGGACAGTGAGAAAAGAGCAGGTGGTGGGCGGGGCCGCGGGGAGGGGAGGAGAAGAGAACTTAAAGGAAGGCGGCGGGTATTAGGGCTATGAGTGCTTTTAAGGAAGGTCTCCATAGAAGGTTCCCCCAGCAAAGTAGGGAGGGGCACTCCCCGAGCGGAGTCGGGGTGCCGGGGCCTGCTGCCTCGCCGACGCTGGGAGGAGCCCCGCGTCCCGCCGCGCTTGCCAAGGGTTGGCTGCGCTTGCGGCGGGAGTAGAGGCGCCTTGCGCACCAGGAAGTGACTGTTTCACCGCCGCAGCAAACCAGGCCATCCGCTGGCCTTTTAGTTTGCCGCCTCGGGTTTGTAAGAGGATTTATTGGTTATGAAGTAAGGTAAGGTGGAGAAATAGCCCGGAAAACCTGATTTAACCCTTGCGTTACAGAAAACTCCCTACTATGCCAAACTGTCCGCGGGGCGGGAAATGGAGGAGGCAGACGGGGCTGGGGACGGGACCTGACGGTGACTGCGCAAGGTCGTGTCCAGCCTAGCGTGGGCCTGTGCCCTAACTCCTCCCACTCCCTTACTTTACGTCCTTCCGGGGCCCTGCAGTCCGGCCAAATTTAGTGGTATCCTTTCCTAGTGTCTCCTCTTTGTTAACCCTTCCTACAGACACAGTGGGCAGAACTTGCCTAAAGAAGAAGGGAATGGAAGGGCTAGTGGAGTCTTGTTGGGGAGACAAGGACCTAACTGCCTGTGGGCTGCAGTCGGGATACAGCAGAGAACCCATTTGCTCATTTGGTTTAGCAAGGAATAGTGTTTGGGGCCGGTCCAACTGAAGGAAGGGTGAGCAGAGTGCAAGCAGGACCCTTGTCGGTGGGTGAACATTTTGCTCCAGAAGGGTTCCTTGGCCCTGCGCAGGTCAGACCTACCACATAGTCTCTTTGATTTGAATCTCTCGGAGCACAGGAGAGTTAGCCTGCCTTCCTATCTGGGCTACTCTGGACTCCATGGCTCTTCCTGATCAATTCCTGAGGCAGGTATAGAACAGTCGAGCACAACCGTTCACACACCTTTTTCTTTTGCTAAGGAAAAAACGCCCAAGCATTTATTTATTGTTTTTATTTTTTATTTTTTTGAGACGGAGTCTAGCTCTGTCGCCCAGGCTGGAGTGCAGTGGTGCGATCTCAGCTCACTGCAACCTCTGCCTCCCAGGTTCAAGTGATTCTCCTGCCTCAGCCTCCGGAGTAGCTGGGATTACGGCGCCTGCCACCACGCCCAGCTAATTTTTGTATTTTTAGTAGAGACTGGGTTTCACTGTGTTGGTCAGGCTGGTCTCGAGCTCCTGACTTCATGATCCACCGCCTCGGCCTCCCAAAGTGCTGGGATTATAAGCGTGAGCCACCACACCTGGCTCCCAAGCCTTTATTTATTGTATTTTTTATTTTTTTGAGATGGAGTTTCACTCTTGTTGCCCAGGCTGGAGTGCAATGTTGGGATTTTGCCTCACTGCAACCTCTGCCTCCCAGGTTCAAGCAATTCTCCTGCCTCAGCCTCCCGAGTAGCTGGGATTACAGGCGTGCGCCACTGCACCTGGCTAATTTTGTATTTTTAGTAGAGACAGGGTTTCTCCGTGTTGGTCAGTCTGGTCTCGAACTCCTGAGCTCAGGTGATCCGTCCTCCTCGGCCTCCCAAAGTGCTGGGATTACAGGCGTGAGCCACTGCACCCGGCCCCAAGAACGTATTTAAAACAGGACAAGATATAAAAAGGAAATAGTCTCTTCTGTGAACAAATGCCTCCCCTGACATTAAGAAACAAAGAAACAGAACTCACCTTGACTGGTATGAGTGTGCTGCCTTGAAAAAGAAATTTCACCACAGAAGTTACTAAATATGACAGGCTTTTACCTAGAATGATGGCTGCTTGGCACCTTGAAATGATAAGGTCCTGTTTTAGACCATACTTGATAATTTGGAAGAGACCTAGATGGACAAGGACCCTCCTGCTGGGGTATAGGGCAAATGAACTACAGTCATGGCGGAGTCACCAGTCAGAGGACCCACACACTCACAAAAAAAAGTCTAAATGTTGTTGGGGTGGGAATAGCTGTCTTCAAATTCCTCAGCTCCCTTGTCCCTCCTCTGCAAATCCTCAATTGGGCCTGCAGTTTCCTTCCTCCTGACTTTCCTGCTGACTGGAGGGACAGGACCCCTTTCCTAGATCAGCTCTACTCCCTTCCCCTGTAGTCTGGGCTTCAAGGCCCCTGGCCTCCTCAGACCCACCAAGTTATTCTTTGTGTCTCTTGCCTCTTCATTCATTTCCTTTCTCTGGCTTTTGCCATTCTCCATATCAAACACGTACATTCTCTCATAGCCCACACACTTTTTTTTTTTTTTTTTTTTGAGAAGGAGTCTCTGTTGCTTAGGCTGGAGTGAAGTGGCATGGATCTCGGTTCACTTTAACCTCTGCCTCCCGGGTTCAAGCAATTCTCCTGCCTCAGCCATCTGAGTAGCTCAGATTACAGGCATGTGCCACCACACCTGGCTAATTTTGTATATTTTTGGTGGAGACGGGGTTTCACCATGTTGGCCAGGCTGGTCTCGAACTCTTAATCTCAAGTGATCTGCCCGCCTCGGCCCCCCAAAGTGCTGGTATTACAGGCGTGAGCCACCCTGGCTTTTTTTTTTAGACAAGGTCTCCCTCCTAGGCTGGAATGCAGTGGCACAGTCATAGCTCACTGCAGCCTTAAACTGCTGGACTTAAGTGATCCTTCTGCCTTGGCCTCCTAAGTAGCTAGGACCACAGGTGTGTGCCACCACACCTGGCTAATTTTTAAAATTTTTTGTAGAGACCGGATCTTGCTGTGTTGCCCAGACTGATCTCAAACTCCTGGCCTTAAGCAATCCTCCTGCCTTGGTCTCCCAAAGTACTGGGAGTTATGGTTGTAAGCCACTGCACCCGGCTGCCACACACTTTTGATTGTATTAACAGGTAGTCCAACATAGGCCATAACCTCACTACACTCCAGCAGGCACTCATGTAGAGGGTCAGAAAACTTACGTGTGTATGTGTGTATGTTGTTTTTGAAATTTCTCACATAACTGTACTCATCCTCAGCACTTGCATGCATTATTACATCTTGTCAGTTTTGCAGGTTGGAGATGTTGAGGCATGAAGAAACCAAGTGATATGCTTTGAATCAGAGCCTAAGGAAGGGCAGTGACACATATTGAGCACTGGCTGTCTTAAGCACAGTCCTGAACATGTCATATATATGAACGCTTTTAATTCTCACCAAAACCGTAAAGATAGGTGTTCTTAGTCCTATTTGTATAGATAGTGACACTGAGATTCATAGTGCTTAAGTAGTAATATCTTGCCTAAAACCGCTTAGCCAGTGAGAAGTAGAGCTGGGATTAGAACATGGCTCCAGCTGAATGCAGTGGCTCATGCCTGTAATGCCAGCACTTTGGGAGGCTGAGGCAGATGGATCACTTGAGGTCAGGAGTTTGAGACCAGGGTGGCCAACATGATGAAAACCTGTCTCTACTAAAAATACAAAAATTAGCTAGGTGCAGTGGGGGGTGCCTGTAATCCCAGCTACTTGGGAGGCTGAGGCAGGAGAATGGCTTGACACGGGAAGTGGAGGTTGCAGTGAGCCAACAATGTGCCACTGCACTCCAGCCTGCGCGACAAAGTAAGACTCTTCCTTTTTTTTTTTTTTTGAAACAAAGAACATGGCTCCAAAGCCTGTGTTCTTTACTGTCTTGTTGCCTCTTGATGGGGGGGTGTTGAGTGGAGGGTGCTATCATTAACACCTGAACTCTGGGCCAGCTTAAATATATTCTGTAAAAAGTTTGAAATCCCCCCAAATGTCACATGCTGTGACAGTCACTTTCTGTAGTACTTTGTAATCATACAAAATGGTGTATGGGCTAAATATTGCAGCACCTATGTCGTCATCCTCTAGGTTACTTATTGATCATGGAATGTTAATTTAGCAATAATTTGTGTGTGTGTGTGTGTATGTATGTATAAATATAAAATTCTGAATTAGGCTATGACAACATTGGGATGAAATCCAAGGTAGAACTTAAGGGCAAAATACAAATTTCACAGCAGGTTAATAGGATGTCAGGCTAAGTCCATTCAAGTGTCCTAAGTACTTAAAATAGGTGCTTATGGCTAGGCATGGTGGCTCATGCCTATAATTCCAGCACTTTGGGAGGCCGAGACAGGAGGATTGGTTGAGTCCAGGAGTTTGAGACCAGCCTGGAAAACATAGACCCCATCTCATTTTTTTTTTTTTAAGATGGAGTCTCGCTCTGCTGCCCAGTTTTGCTCTGTTGCAGTCTTGGCCCATTGCAATCTCTGCCTCCCAGGTTCAAGCAATTCTCTTGCCTCAGCCTCCTGAGTAGCTGGGATTACAGGTGCCTGCCACCACGCCTGGCTAATTTTAGTATTTTTAGTAGAGATGGGGTTTCGCCATGTTGGCTAGGCTGGTCTCGAACTCCTGACCTCAGGCGATCCGCCTACCTCGGCCTCCCAAATTGCTGGGATTACAGGTGTGAGACACCATGCCCGGCCCACCCCATCTCATTTTTAAAACAAACAAAAACCAGGTGCTTTCACAGCAATGTAGATGTATCGTAGAGTCCTGTGTTGCAAAGGGAAGCCCTCTACTTGTGTTCTCAGTGTCACCCATGTTAACTCTTCCAGCTTTTGTCTCATTGTTACTCCCATTGTTCCTTCTCCTACTCCCCTCTTTCAGTGTTGCCACCTCTACTCAGTTAAATACTGTCTTTAAACACATCATGACAGTTACTATTAATACTTACTGAAGAGATTTTGCCAGGTGTTGGACTCTGCTCAGAGGTTCACAAACATACCTGTCTGATCTTCTGCTAAGTACTTTTTTTTTTTTTTTAATCAAGACAGGGTCTTGCTTTGTCGCCCAGGCTGGAGCATGATCATGGCTGCCTGGGCACAAGTGGTCCTACCACCTCAGCCTCCCGAACAGCTGGGACTACAGGCACATGCCACCATGCCTGGCTAATATTTTAATTTTTGTAGAGATGGGGTCTCCCTGTGTTGTCCAGGCTGGTCTCAAACTTCTGGGCTCAAGTAGTCCTCCTGTCTTGGCCTCCCAAAGTGCTGGGATTATAGGCGTGAGCCACACTGTACCTGGCCTAAGTACTTTTTTTTTTTTTTTTTTTTTTTTT
>NW_016819447.1:52104-62041 GCF_001698545.2 Rhinopithecus bieti | reverse complement strand
GATCCGCCCGTCTCGGCCTCCCAAAATGTTGGGATTACAGGAGTGAGCTACTGCACCCGGCCGAACTTGCTTTTTATTAGTCTCCTTATTTCATCTTTAATTCTCTACACAAGGCCTGCATCATCTCACTGTTACCTTCACAATAAAGTCCATGTTTTATTCAGGCATGAACATTCTTTCAGATCTCACTTTGACTTAACTTTTCAGCCTGTTGCCTCTATTCCTTAAAATGAACTACTATTTTAGTCAGACTGGTCTCCCTGCTGTCCTTCAAACATGTAATTCATCTCTCTGCCATCCTTTAAGACTCAGTTTCTGGCTGGACGTGGCAGCTCACACCTGCAATCCCAGCACTTTGGGAGGCCTAGGTGGGAGGATCACTTAAGCCCAGGAGTTTGAGGCCAGTCTGGGCAACATAGCAAGACCTTGTCTCTACTATGTTTGTTTGTTTGTTTGTTTGTTTGTTTGTTATTTGAGATGGAGTTTCACCCTGACGCCCAGGCTTGAGTGCAGTGGCATGATTTTGGCTCACTGCAACCTCTGCCTCCCGGGTTCAAGTGATTCTCCTGCCTCAGCCTCCCAAGTAGCTGGGATCGCAGGCATGCACGACCACACCCAGCTAATTTTGTATTTTAGTGGAGGCGGGGTTTTACCATGTGGGCCAGGATGGTCTCGAACTCCTGAACTAGTGATCTGCCTGCCCTGGCCTCCCAAAGTGTTGGGATTACAGGAGTGAGTCACTGTGCCCAGCCTTATTTATTTATTTTTTTTGAGACAGAGTTTCTGCTTTGGTTGCCCAGCTGGAGTGCAATGGTGTAATCTCGGCTCACTGCATCCTCTGCCCCCAGGTTCAGGCAGTTCTTCTGCCTCAGCCTCCCAAGTAGCTGGGATCGCAGGCATGCACGACCACACCCAGCTAATTTTGTATTTTTAGTGGAGACAGGGTTTTGCCATGTTGGCCAGGCTGGTCTCGAACTTCTGACCTCAGGTGATCCACCTGCCTCGGCCGCCCTAACTGCTGGGATTACAGGCATGAGCCACTGCTCCTGGCTGTCTCTACTATAAATTAAAAGAATGGTGTGATAGTGCACACCTGTAGTCTCAGCTACTCGTGGCTCAGGTGGAAGGATTGCTTGCACCTAGAAAGTCAAGGCTGCAGTGAGCCATGATCATGCCACTGCACCCCAGCCTGGGAAACAGAATGAGACTGTCTTAACAAAAAAAAAAAAAAAAGACTCGGCACCATGCCTCCCTGCTTTGGGAAGCCTTTTCTGAGCACTCATCAGGAACCAAGCATACTGTGTTATTTCCTAATGTCTTTTCCTGTGTCAGCATTTAATCTCGTTAATTAGATTGTAACCTTTGTAACCCCTCTGCTGTCTAGTGTGGCATGATGTCTTGCACATAGTAAGCACTTACTAAATATTAGCTGCTTGATTGGCTGTTGGTTAGGAAGTTGGAATAGGGAAAGAGATTTGTCATAGAAATATATCCAGAGATTTGAACTCTTTCCTGGAGGACAGACTGTTTTCCCCTATCTCTTTATTTTGGGAACCAAAACATACCTTGCATGCAGTAATTCAGTTCTGCTCAACAGGCTTGCTTTTACTGTCTGCTGTGTGCCAGCATTCTGCTAGGCGCTTGAGTTCCATAAGGGTTTATAAATGGATGAATGGGTTTGGTAGTTGTGCTTCCATTTCCCAACCTCTGTATGTGTACCTTTCATGCAGGTAGATTTCAGTGTGTTCTTTGGATGGCAGGCCTTAAGAGAAGAGTCCCAATGCACAGCCTCAGATACTTCATCTCCATGGTGGATCTCTTCTCCAAATCAGGACTGCTTCCCTGGTATGCCAGAAATCCACCAGGATGGTCACAGCTCTTTCTGGGCACAGTATGTAAGGGAGATTTCACCCATGTGATAGCCACGAAGTGTCAGAAAGGACAAAAAAGTCAGAAGAAACCAAGTCATCTTGGATCACTAGATGATTCCTGGCAGGAAAGGTAAAGGCCAGGCTGATGTCCTCTCTCCTTAGCAAGTCTCAATCTGTGCATCTACTGAAATTCTGTATTCGTAATGTAACTAATGTAGCATTACAAGGATTTGTGGGGCCACCTGAGGTAGGATACCCAGGGCAAATTTGAGGACGTCTGAAGAATATTGGTGGAAATGTTTTGGGGTTGCAGAAACCGTTCTCTTTGTCTTTGAGTGTGTTTTTATCAGAAAGAAGATACTAATCTGGGACCTTGTCTTTAGTAAGTCCAGGACAGGTTTGCTGAAAACCAGGAACCCGGAATGATATTAGATGGATTAGAGATGAGTAGTCCCATTGCAGCCATATAAGCACAAATATACCTCATTTATGCAACACATGTATTTTCTAAATCAAATTATATTTTAAAAGCATTAGGAAGATAAGCTATTTAAAGAAACCCAACAGTGAAGCCTTTTGTAATATGATTAATTACCTCCTGATAAATCTGGATTTTTCTTTTATTAGGTTTGCTCCATCTGTTCTGCTTTGTTAAGTAGACAACATCAAAATGGGCTGTTCTCCCAGACTCCATCTCCCTAGAGGGCATGAGAGTTAGGTCTTCTGAAAGTACTTATGAATAGTAGGTGCTCAGTACATATTTATATAATTAGAGAATTGCCTGAATTATTTTATTCCAGGCTGGCTGATGTTGTTACACCACTCTGGAGGTTGAGCTATGAAGAACAGCTCAAGGTAGGTGACCAGCCTAAGTCTTTACCCCTCCTTTCCAGGAGAATGGTGCTAGACTCGTAGGAGGCTTGACTGGGCAGTTATTTATTTATTAATTTTTAATTTTAAGTTTTTTTGAGATGGAGGCTCGTGCTGTGGCCCAGGCTGGAGTTCAGTGGTGCAATCTCGGCTCACTACAACCTCTACCCCCCCGGGTTCGAGCAATTCTCCTGCCTCGGCCTTCTGAGTAGCTGAGATTACAAGCATGCACCACCATGCCCAGCTAATTTCTGTATTTTTAGTAGAGATGGGGTTTCACCATGTTGGCCAGGCTGGTCTTGAATTCCTGACCTCAGGTGATCTGCCTGCCTCAGCCTCCCAAAGTGCTGGGATTACAGGCGTGAGCCGCCACGCCAGGCCTTGACTGGGCAGTTCTATGCAGAAGCCCAAGCAGCTCCTTAAACTCATTATGCTATTGACTCCAAAATTGGAACTTTAGGCCAATTATATCTTCCTCACTCTAGACCCATAGATCCAAATGTGTGTTTCCTCTCTTGCTTGCGTTTTTGTTATACTTATAGCTCTGTGTATGTGAGTAGTAGTGCTCTTGCTGTTTCACATGTAGCTATGCTTTCCAACATGGTAGCCGATAGCCATATGTGGCAATTTAAATTTGAATACAGTCAGTTCTACTGCTTAATTCTAAATAAGCTCTACTGCTTATTTAGAAAAGAGAAATTTATTCTAACTAATTGACATATTAGGGAAAATTTGAGTATAATGCAAATTTTATGTTTACTTAGAAGTAATTTTGTCCATAAGAAACGCTAGATGAAAGGAGACCATACTCAGCTGAACCGAGCTATTTAAGAACATATAAAATGAATGCATGCACATACCTCAAACATCTACCAGCTCCCTCAGTTCCCCCAGTGTGTTTGTTATAAGCCATACCCATCCACATCTGGTGTTAGAACTTTCCATGTGACTCACATAGCCCTCTTTTTATGACTTCATGATAACTCCAAGTTGCAATTTCTTTTTTTTTTTTTTTTTTTGAGTTAGAGTCTGGCTTCTGTGCCCAGGCTGCGAGTACAGTAGCGGTTATCTCAGCTCCTGCCAACCTCTGCCCTCCCGGGTTCACAGGTGATTCTCCTGCATCAGCTCCCCAGTAGCTGGGCACTACAGGCCCACATGCCCCATGCCCAGCTAATTTTATATTTTATTTCAGTAGTTCTTTTCGCCTCCCTTCCATCTGATCTCTTCGCCCACGCTCCACGCTGCCGAACTTCGCACGTCAGATGGTCATTGAACTTCCGACCTCAGGCCGTGATCTGTCTGGCCCTCAGCCTCCCCCCAGGCTGGGATTACAGTGTGAGTCCTGGCCCGCTGCCCAAGCTGCGGTCTTCTGATACCCAACTTCCATAAGCCAAATTGGCCCATTGTCAGGGCTACAAGGTGTCTATCCTATGATAAGCATTCATGTTCTTTCTTTTCTTCTTTCTTCTTTTTCTTTTTTTGAGATTAGTGCTCACTTCTGCTCGCCCTGGCTGAATGCAGAGTGTGATTACAGACCACTGCAACCTGCACTCCAGCGGCTTCAGGGATCCTTCTCACCTCAGCCGTACGTTAAGCTAGCTGCGACGTATAGCGTGTACCACCATGCCTGTTATTTTTTTATTTTTGTAGAGACAGAGTTCTTGCCATGTTGCACAGTGCCCCCTTGTCTCGAAACTCCTGGATGCAAGCCGATGCCACCTGCTTCAGGACTCCCAATGTAGGGATTATTAGGCCATGAGCCACGTGCCTAGGCTTACCCTATGTCATATTCTTAAACTATTACCATGTACAAAACAGATGTTGGCTGTTTTTATTAGGTTCTTAATCTCTTTCTGTGGGTGTACTGGATCACGCCATGCCCTAGCCTGGGTGGAGACATCAATCTCAAAAAAAAAAAAAAAAAAAAAAAAAAGAGAAAATAAAGAACGCTCAGGGAAAGGGATCTGGGAAGGAATGGATAACTGAAATTAAGTCTCAGAAATATGCCACTGTGATTCCCCTCACTGATACACAGCTCCCCTACCAATTCTTTTAAGGTAGATTTACCACAGAATTCCTTAAAGTTTTGGAATGTTGCATGCCTAATCCTGTTTTCCCATGAGCCTTGAGATCTTTTTGTGAGTGATTTTGCATAGTGTGGTATAGGAACACTTATGTCATGTTATAGCAGTGCTGACTCTTAATTAAAATTAAGATAAAAAATTTAGGTCCAGGTGCGGTGGCTCACGCCTGTAATCCCAGCACTTTGGAAGGCTGAGGCGGGCAGATCAACAGGTCAGGAGATCTGAGACCATCCTGGCTAACACGGTGAAACCCATCTCTACTAAAAATACAAGAAAAATTAGCCAGGCGTGGTGGCACGCTCCTGTAATCCCAGCTACGCAGGGGGCTGAGGCAGGAGAATCACTTGAACCCGGGAGGCAGAGGTTGCAGGTGAGCGGAGATCACACCACTGCACTCCAGCCTGGGCGACAGAGTGAGACTCCATCTCACAAAAAAAAAAAGAAAAGAAAAAAAAAATTAGGCTGGGCATGGTGGCTCACCCCTGTAATCCTAGCACTTTGGGAGGCTGAGGCAGGCAGATCACTTAAGCCCAGGAGTTTGAGACCAGCCTGGGTAACATAACGAAACCCCATCTCTACTAAAAATACAAAAAATTTGGTATGGTGGCGTGTGCCTGTAGTCTCAGCTACTTGGGAGGCTGAAGTGGGAGGATCACCTGAGCTTGGGAAATCAAGGCTGCAGTGAGCCAAGATCTCATTACTGCACTCCAGATTGGGTGATGGGAGTGAGACCCTCTCTCTAAAAAAAAAAAAATTAAAAAAAAATTTAGTTCTTCATTCCTACTGACCACATTTCAAGTGTTCAGTAACCACATATGGCTAGTGGCTACTGTATACGTAGAACACAGTGCAAACAGAACATTTCCATTGTAGAAAGCTCTACTGGACAGAACTGACATATACCTTGAGTGTTCAGTCTGAAAGGGCAGATAAAATGATGAGCTTACACAAGAGCTCATTCTTGACCTTTCCTCATTACCTTTTAGGTCTGTTTTGTTCCTTCATTCTGGATTCCTCATCTGTTGAGACCATGAGTCAAGAATTTGTGGAACACTCTTCTTTTGTACTGTTTGTTTTCCATTCTTTGCGGTGAAGCCACAAAAGTATTTCATTTCTTTCTTTTTTTTTTTTTTTTGAGACAGAGTTTCGCTCTTGTTGGCCAGGCTGGAGCAGTGCAATGGTGCGATCTCGGCTCACCACAACCTCTGCCTCCCGGGTTCAAGTGAATCTCCTGCCTCAGCCTCCCGAGTAGCTGGGATTACAGGCATGCGCCACCATGCCCCTCTAATTTTTATATTTTTAGTAGAGACGGGGTTTCTCTATGTTGGTCAGGCTGGTCTCGAACTCCTAACCTCAGGTGATCCACCCGCCTCAGCCTCCCAAAGTGCTGGGATTACAGGCGTGAGCCACCACGCCCAGCCAGTATTTCGTTTCATTGCTTATATTCTTTTGCAGGTGAAATTTGAAGCTCAGAAGAAAATTTTACGAAGACTAGAGTCTTACATCCAAATGCTCAATGGAGTCAATGTGACAATGGCTACGCCCAAATCTGAGAGCCTCCCTTGTCTTCTCCATCCTATTATACCCTCTGTAAGCCCCCACCTCCCTATTCCTTATCTATTAAATCCCCTTAATGCTAATAACATCAGCTAATATTTACTGGGTACTTGCTGGGGACCAGGCCCTATGCTAAATGATTATCATGTATCACTGTCACATTTTACTGTTTATAATAACCTGGAGGGATAGATACTACCATTTTATAGATGAAGACCTTGAGGCCCAGAGAGATTGAGTAATTTGCCCAGGACACACATCTAGAAAGGGCCAGAGCTGAGATTCACGCTCAGGTCTATCTGATAGAGAGCCCATTGTATCAACCACTCCACTATTACCTCCCTAGAAAGGTTCCAAACTGGAAACCTTTCTCCCTGCCACCCCCACGCAATTTGCCCATGTAACATTGGAAACCTTTCTAATGTGCCCTCAGAGGAGTGGAGTTTCATTTATGGCAGGGGTTAGCAGACTACAGCTCTTAGGCCAATTTTGTCTTGCTGCCTGATTTTGTAAATAAAGTTTTATTGGAACATAGCCAAGTTCACTTGTTTATGTATTGTCTATGGCTGCTTTTGCACTGCGATGGCAGAGTTGAGTAGTTGCAACAGGTACCATATGGCCTGCAAAGCCTAGATTATTTACTCTTTGGCTCTTGACATAAGTAGTTTGTTGACTCCCGCTTTTTGGCAAGATTGGAACTCCGCTTCTTGACTGTCTTGATCTTCTTAACCACAGACTTTCACATATACCGTACCTTCCAAGCAAACTTTATTTGTCCTCATCCAGAGAACATTCCTGCTTTCCCTTTATTGTTATCTTCCTTGGTTTCATTTGACCTCTTGTCACCCTCCTCTCCAGCCTGTCATCAATGGTTACCGAAATAAGTCCACCTTCTCTGTGAACCGAGGTCCAGATGGCAACCCAAAGACTGTGGGGTACTACCTGGGAACTTGGAGAGGTCAGTTGAAGGTTGTACAAACCAAAGACTGAAGAGGAATGAAAGGGCGCAGAGAAGTGTCAGTAGAAGTTGAAGATATGGTGGCCTTAAAGAAGAAGATTAAATTGGAAGTCTGATGCAGAACGTGATCACGAGGTTGATTGTGGATACTTCTAATGGGTAGTCATTGTAACACAGTGATAGAAAACGCAACCCTTGCCCTTTCTTCCTCTAAAAGCCATATGCCTGATACCTAGTAAACACTTAGTAAATGCTGGCATTGTTGCTGCTGCTGTCTCATCATCATTGTTGTCATCATCATTTTATGCTGCTTTCTGCAGTGGGAGCAATCTCTTTGTTAGAGTTGTCTTCCTATTTCACATCCCCATATCTCTGAAAATTATTTCTGTGGTAAATCTACCTTAAAAGAATTGGTAGGGGAGCTGTGTATCAGTGAGGGGAATCACAGTGGCATATTTCTGAGACTTAATTTCAGTTATCCATTCCCAGATTCTATTCCTGAGCTTTCTTTTTTTTTCTTTTCTTTTCTTTTTTTTTGTTTTTTTGAGATGGAGTCTCACACTGTCACCCAGGCTGGAGGGCAGTGGCGTGATCTCGGCTCACTGCAACCTCCGCCTCCCAGGTTCAAGTGATTCTCCTGTCTCAGCCTCCGAGTAGCTGGGATTACAGGCATGCACCACCACACCCAGCTAATTTTTGTATTTTTAGTAGAGACGGTTTAGTTTCGCTATGTTGGCCAGGCTGGTCTCGAACTCCTGACCTCAGGTGATCCACCTGCCTCAACCTCCCCAAGTGCTAGGATTACAGGCATGAGCCACTGTGCTTGGCCCATTCCCGAGTTTTCTGTTTGCCCATTTTCAATAAATCCACTTGAAATACCATCATTTGATGTTAGTCACACTGTTTAATATCCGTATGTCTTACACTATTGTTCGTTAGGGCATGGACTTGGCTTTTTTCCATCCTGTGTGCTGAATTAAATGACTATGTGATGTCAGTGTTCTATTATTCAGTAATAGAAAAATGAAACCCATTATATTTTATTTCCCTCTTAAAATCTGAACAGAAAACAGACGTTGTCATATAGCGCATGTGTGGCATGAGAGAAAATATTGAGGAGTAGCTTCATAAAGAATTAGCTGCTTAATGGCTACACCAGGAAATAATTAGGTTTTCTCTGAAAAGTGGCAATGAGATTGTATTTGCTTTTTCATATCTACATATGCCACTTTGACGATGGAAATTTGAGTTGCCAGGCATTTTCTTTTAAATAATCTTTAAGAATAAAACCATGTAAATTCTTTTTTTTTCCATAGATGGGAACATTGTCTGCGTGCAGTCTAATAATCTGAAAAACATCCCTGAGAAACACAGTCAAGTGGCACAGGTAAAATGGAACAAGAGCTGGTTGAGGATGACCTGGGACATTGTGGTCTGCAACAGCAACATCCCTGACATTTTGATAATAGAGCCAATTCTAGTGCTAGAGGGAAGGAGGGGCTCTGTACTGAAAGCATACCTTGTAACTATGGAGAGAACATTGCTAGGTTTTCATTTCAGGGAGAGTGGAGAGGGGAAGAGAGAACTGTGTCCATTATTGTAAATGTCAGGCATCCAAGGACATTTTCATAGTAGGGATGTATTAGGAAGAAGTGCTGATGAGGGCACTATAGCAAGTGTCAGGTGTCTGAAGTATTTGGAAGGCTAGTGTTTTCAGCAGAACAGAATTGAGGAATATGAGGTGAAGTGGTGATAAGATAGTACATCATGAGCTTGGCCTCTGAGACATTTCTTTACTTCTTTCTTTCTTTCGTTTTTTCATTCTTTCGTTCGTTCTTTTGTTTGTTCTTTCTTTCGTTCTTAGATGAGGTCTTGCCATGTTGTGCAGGCTGGTCTCGAACTCCTGGCCTCAAGCAATTCTGCCACCTTCTGTATCCCAGAGTGTACTGGGATTATAGGCGTGAGCTACCGTGCCTGACCTCTGAGACACCTTTTTTTTTTTTTCTTTTGAGACAGTCTCATTCTGTCGCCCAGGCTGGAGTGCAGAGGCATGATCTCGGCTCACTGGAACCTCCACCTCCTGGGTTCAAGCAATTCTCATGCCTCAGCCTCCCAAGTAGCTGGGACTACAGGCCCATGCCACCACACCCAGCTAATTTTTGTATTTTTAGTAGAGATGGGTTTTCGCCATGTTGGCCAGTCTGGTCTTGAACTCCTGACCTCAAGTGATCCACCTGCCTCGGCCTCCCAAAGTGCTGGGATTACAGGTGTGAGCCACCACTCCTGGCTTCTTTCTAGTTCTTTATGTCAAATTACTGTGTCCCTTGAAATGATTCCACTCTTTGTAGTTAAGCCACTAACTGGATACTTGATACACAGGTTCTTTTTTTTCCATTTTGCTTTCAAATTTTACAGATTTTTTTACATTTAAATTTTGTTTTATACTTTAAAAAAATATTTACATGGTTCCAAACTCAAGTCTACAAAATAAAGGTATATTCAGAGAGGTCTAGCTTTTACCTCTGACCCCTCTACCCAGTTCCCTCCTTCCCGTGGGTAACAATTTTTTTTTTTTTTTTTTTTTTTTTTTTTTTTTT
>NW_016819447.1:40541-51981 GCF_001698545.2 Rhinopithecus bieti | reverse complement strand
AAAAAAAAAAAAAAAAAAAAAAAAGGAAAAAGAAAATGTTAATAGATATTTGTATCTTCCCCCCTTTCATAGTTAAAAGGCAGCTTACTATAGACATTGTTCTATATCTTGATTTTTTTTCACAGAATAATATACTTTTTTATAGTTGCGTAGTCCATTTTATATCTTTTGTTTTATTGGCATGAATAATTACCTCATTTTTCCATTTGCTTTATTTCTTCTTTTTCTTTCTTTCTTTTTTTTGTATACAAAGTCTCGCTCTGTTTCCCTGGCTGTAGTGCAGTAGCGAGATCTTGGAGCACTGCAGCCTCCACCTCCCAGCTTCCAGAGATTCTCCTGCCTCAGCCTCCTGGGTAGCTGGGATTACAGGCACACGCCACCATGCCCGGCCCATTTTTGTATTTTTAGTAGAGACGAGGTTTCACCATGTTAGCCAGGCTGGTCTCGAACTTCTGACCTCAGGTGATCCACCTGCCTTGCCCTCCCAAAGTGCTGGGATTACAGATGTGAGCCACCACACCCAGCCTGCTTCATTTTCTATAAGCTGGTTGCTAATTTCTTTCTTTTTTTTTTTGAGATGGAGTTTTGCTCTTGTTGCCCAGGCTGGATTACAGTGGTGTGGTCTTGGCTCACTGCAATCTCTGCCTCCTGGGTTCAAGTAATTCTCCTGCCTCAGCCTCCCAAGTAGCTGGGATTATAGGGGCCCACCACCACTCCCAGCTAATTTTTGTAATTTTAGTAGAGACGGAGTTTCACCATGTTGGCCAGGCTGGTCTTGAACTACTGACCTCAGACGATTCATCCACCTCGTCCTCCCAAAGTGTTGGGATTACAGGTGTGAGCCACCGTGCCTGGCCTCCAATTTCTTTCCAAATGCTTTATAAGATCTGTCAGATATTCATCAATATTTTCCATATGCTCAAAAGCTTCAGTTGAAGTTTTTCCCTGAAGACCTTTTTCCTGAAGTCTGCCATCCTAGGCCCAACCTGTCTTCTGCATGGCTGTTATCCTGGGGCTTCTTTTGCTGGTCTCTAGTCTTTTTTTTTTTTTTTTTGAGACGGAGTTTCAGTCTTTTTGCCCAAGCTGGAGTGTAATGGTGCGATCTTGGCTCACTGCAACCTCCACCTCCCGGGTTCAAGCGATTCTCCTGCCTCAGCCTCTCAAGTAGCTGGGATTACAGGCACCAGCCACCACGCCCAGCTAATTTTTTTTTCACAAAAATAATTTTATTTATTTATTTATTTATTTTTTTGAGATGGAGTCTCGCTCTGTTGCCCAGGCTGGAGTGCAGTGGTGCAATCTCAGCTCACTACTACTTCCATCTCCCGGGCTCAAGCAATTCTCCTGCCTCAGCCTCCCGAGTAGCTGGAATTACAGGCATGCGCCACCACGCCCAGCTGATTTTTTGTATTTTTGGTAGAGGGGTTTCACCGTGTTAGCCAGGATGGTCTCGATCTCCCGACCTCGTGATCCACCCACCTTGGCCTCCCAAAATGCTGGGATTACAGGTGTGAACCACTGCGCCCAGCCCCTCTCCCTGATTTTTTTTTTTTTTGAGAGGGGTCTCACTCTGTTGCCCAGGTGGGAGTGCAATGGTGTGATCTCAGCTCACTGTAACCTCTGCCTCCTGTGTTAAAGTGATTCTCCTGCCTCAGCCTCCCGAGTAGCTCAGATTACAGGCGCCTGCCACCACACCTGGCTAATTTTTGTATTTTTAGTAGAGATGGGGTTTCACCAGGTTGGCATGACTGGTCTCGAACTCCTGACCTCAAACGATCTACCTACCTTGGCCTCCCAAAGTGCTGGGATTATAGGTGCCCTCAGCCCCCTCTCCTTCATTTTCTATGTGCTCGCTATTCCTCCTATTAGATTTGGGGACCTTATGGATTGCTTCTGTCATCTTCTGCTCATTTCTCTCTGCCTTTTTGTTCTTTTTGTAAAATTTTATTGACCTACATACCAACAGCTTTATTGAATTTGTCTCTATCATTGTGTCTTTAATTTTCAAAAGGTTTTCCTTGTTCTCTAATTGCTCCTTTCGTATAGCATTCTGTTCTTTTTTAGTAATACAACATTATTTTCTATTTGCTTTTTTTTTTTTTCTGTGACAGTTTTGCTCCTGTTGCCCAGGCTGGCATGCAATGGCACGATCTTGGCTCACTGCAACTTCCGCCTCCCGAGTTTAAGCAATTCTCCTGCCTCAGCCTCCCAAGTAGCTGAGATTACAGGCATGTGCCACCATGCCCGGCTAATTTTTGTGTTTTTAATAGAGATGGGGTTTTGCCATGTTGGCCAGGCTAGTCTTGAACTGCTGACCTCAGGTTATCTGCCCACCTTGGCCTCCCAAAGTGCTAGCATTACAGGCGTAAGCCACTGTGCCCGGCCTCTGTTTGCTTTTTTTCCTGTTAGAAGTGTCTGTTCTCTCCTGGATTTTTTTCCTGTGTATTTGTTTTGGGCATTGTCTTTTATAATGGAGGTGCTAACCAAGTAGCTGGTAGTACTTGGCTGGCTGTTCATATTTAAGAGTGAGGCCTTAGGACCAGTGTGGTGGCTCATGCCTTGATCCTAGCAGTTTGGGAGTGTGAGGTGGGTGGATCACTTGAGTTTAAGAGTTCAAGACCAGCCTGGGCAACGTGGCAAAACTCTGTCTTTACTAAAAATACAAAAAAATTAGATGGGGGTGGTGACACTCACCTGTAGTCCCAGCTCCTTGCAGGGCTGAGACAGGGGGATTGCTTGAACCCAGCAGGTTGAGGCTGCAGTGAGCTGAGATGGTGCCACTGCACTCCATACTGGGCGATAGAGCAAGACCCTGTATCCAGAAAAAAAAAAAAAATAGTGAGGCTTTGACCAGTTAATAGTTCATCTTGAGTGGGTTTACTGATTCTTGGATTTACTGCTGGTGATTGTGGACAAGTCTTCCATGTCTCTGTCTCTTGAGTTATTTTCTCTGGGGTTATTCAGTCCCTACAAAGAATTATATTCAAATCTGCCTGGCTGCTGGCCTTCTGGAATGAGGTATAGAAAGGGGCCCAGATCTCACACCATTAAGAATGCAGATTTATGCTGGGCGCCATGGCTCACACCTGTAATCCCAGCACTTTGGTGGGCTGAGGCGGGCGGATCACAAGGTCAGGAGTTTGAGACTAGCCTGACCAACATGGTGAAACCCTATCTCTACTAAAACCACAAAAATTAGCCAGGTGCAGAGGCAGGTGCCTGTAGTCCCAGATTCTCAGGAGGCTGAGGCAGGAGAATTGCTTGAACCCGGGAGGCAGAGGTTGCAGTGAGCCAAGTTCGTGCCACTGCACTCCAGTCTGGGCAACAGAGCGAGACTCCATCTCAAAAAGAAAAAAAAGAATGCAGATTTATATAGACTTTTCCTGCTTCCATCTCTCTACCACAATCAGTGTGCCTGGTATCTCCAAGTTCTGAACTTTGATGGGTTCAGTTTCTCCTGAGAAAAACATCTTCAGTCTCCTGGTAGAGGAAGATGGAAGTTTTTGGTAGGATGAAGACATTTGCCAGTTTTTGTTTGTTTGAGACAGAGTCTCAATCTGTCGCCCAGGCTGGATGGAGTGTAGTGGTGTGATCTTGGCTTACTGCAACTTCCACCTCCTGGGTTCAAGTGATTCTCGTGCCTCAGCCTCCCAAGTAGCTGGGACTATAGGCACGTGCCACTATGCACAGCTAACTTTTGTATTTTTAGTAGAGACGGGGTTTCACCATGTTGGCCAGGCTGGTCTCAAACTCCTGATCTCAAATGATCCACCAGCCTCAGCCTCCCAGAGTGATGGGATTACTGGTGTGAGCCACTGCATCTGGCCAACATTTGCCAGTTTTGTGTCCAGACTTTTTAGCCAAACCCTGAGTTTAGTCATGCATCTTACCCCATCTCAGCTTCCTGCAGTATTTTGCACCTTTAAGTGTGAGCCTTACCAGGATTGTGTAGAGCAGATAAGCCTTTTGACTTACCAGATCCACCTCTGTGGTCACTCCAGATATAGCTTCCTTCACCTTGCCAAGTCGCTTGTCACTTCACTCTGCTGTCCATCTTCTGAGATTTTACTGAGTTTGCTTTTCTGTTGTCTTCTCTCCCATTATCTTTGCTCTTTCATTTATTTATTCAACAAGTAGTTTTGCACCCCTATAAGTGCAAGGCACTATTCTAGATGCTTAGGATACAGTAATGAAGAAAATAAGTTCCCTTCCCTTGTGTAATTTAAATTTTAGTTGTAGGGGAGACAGATTTTTTTTAAAAAAACAGTAAGTAAATCATATGATATGTTGAAAGTTGATAAGTGCCATGGGAAAAAATAGAGTAAGGAGGATAAGAAGTTTTGGGGGCTGGAGGAAGTATGGGTTATAATTTTATTTATCTATTTATTTATTTATTAGAAAGAATCTTGCCCTGTCGCCAGGCTGGAGTGCAGTGGCATGATCTCAGCTCACTGCAACCTCCGCCTCCCAGGTTCAAGTGGTTCTCCTGCCACAGCTTCCCGAGTAGCTGGGACTATAGGCGCGTGCCACCATACCCCGCTAATTTTTGTATTTTTCGTAGATATGAGGTTTCATCATGTTAGCCAGGATGGTCTCGATCTCTTTCTTAACCTTGTGATCTGCCTGCCTCGGCCTCCCAAAGTGCTGGGATTACAGGTGTGAGCCACTGCACCTGGCCCTTATTTATTTATTTATTTTCAGATGGAGTCTCGCTCTGTTAACCAGGCTGAAGTGCAGTGGCACAATCTTGGCTCACTGCAACCTGTGCCTTCTGGGTTCAAGTGATCCTCCTGCCTCAGCCTCCCAAATAACTGAGATTATAGGTGCGTGTCACCACATCTGCTAATTTTTTTTTTTTTTTTTTTTGAAATGGGGTCTCACTGCATTCTAGGCTGGAATGCAGTGGCGTGATCTTGGCTCATTACAACCTCTGCCTCCCGAGTTTAAACAATTCTCTTGCCTCAGCCTCCAGAGTAGCTGGGACTACAGGTGTGTGCCACCACACCTGGCTAATTTTTTTGTATTTTTAGTAGAGACGGGGTTTCACTATGTTAGCCGGGATGGTCTCGATCTCCTGACCTTGTGATCCGCCCTCCTCGGCCTCCCAAAGGGCTGGGATTACAGGTGTGACCAGCTAATTTTTTATATTTCTGATAGAGACGGGGGTTTCATTATGTTGGCCAGGTTGGTCTTGAGCTCCTGACCTCACGTGATCCACCCACCTCTGTCTCCCCAAGTGTTGTGTTTACAGGCATGAGCCACCACACCCGGCCTGGATTGTAATTTTAAATAGGGTCAAGGTAGGCCCCATTGAGAAAATGATATCTGAATAAAGCAACGATTCTCAACCGAGGGCAGTTTTGTCCTGCAGGAAACATTTGGCAGTGATGTCTGGAGACATATTTGGTTGTCATCACTGGGGCATGGCTGGGTGATGGTGTTTGCATCTACTAGGTAGGGGCTAGCAATGCTGTTGAACATCCTATAATGGCTGGACACAGTGGCATGCACATGTAGTTCCAGCTACTCACAAGGCTGAGGTGGTAGAGGATCACTTGAGCCCAGGAATTTGAGGATGTAGTACACGATGATTGTACCTGTGAATAGCCACCGTACTCCAGCCTGGGCAACATAGCAAGACCTCTCTCTCTAAAAAATGAAAGATCCTACAATGTATGGATCAGCCTACAATAAAGCCCCCTACAATAAAGCATTTTCTTTTCTTTTCTTTTCTTTTTTTTTTTTTTTGAGACGGAGTCTTGCTATGTCGCCCAGGCCGGAGTGCAGTGGTGCGATCTTGGCTCACTGCAAGCTCCGCCTCCCAGGTTCACGCCATTCTCCTGCCTCAGCCTCCTGAGTAGCTGGGACTATAGGCGCCTGCCACCATGCCCAGCTAAGTTTTTGTATTTTTAGTAGAGACGGGGTTTCACTGTGTTAACCAGGATGGTCTTGATCTCCTGACCGTGTGATCTGCCCACCTCTGCCTCCCAAAGTGCTGGGATTACAGGCATGAACCACTGCACCTGGCCAATAAAGCATTTTCTGCCCCCAAATGTCAGTAGTGCTTATCTTGAGAAACCCTGGAATAAGGACTTACAGGAAGTGAGGGTATTAGCCATGCAAAGGTCTGAGGGAAAAACATTTTAGGCAAAAGAAAGAGCTTTGCAAAGACCTCAAGACGAGAGTGTGGCTGGCTTTTTGGAGGAACTGACAGTAGACCCAGGCAAATGAGAGGAAGAATAGTAGGAGATGAGGTAAGAGTTAATGGTAGTGACTTTGGCTTTTATTCTGTGTATTAGTCTGTTCTCACATTGCTGTAAAGAACTTCCTGAGACTGGGTAATTTATGAAGAAAAGAGGTTTAATTGACCCACAATTCCACATGCCTGGGGAAGCCTCAGGACACACTATCATGGCGGAGGGGGAAGCAAGCACATTTTACTATGGTGAAGCAGGAGACAAGAAGGGGGAAGTGCCACACACTTAACAAACAACCATATCCTGTGAGAACTCCATCACCAGAACAGCAAGGGGAAGTCTGCCCCCAAAACTCACTCACCTTCCACCAGGCCACTCCCGCAACATGTGGGGATTACAATTTGAGATAAAATTTGGGTGGGGACATAGAGCCAAACCACATCATTCTGAATGAAATGGAGAACCGTCAGAGGTTTTCATGGGGTCAAGGAGGAATGTCATGATATGGTTTAATGATCACTCTGGTTGTTGTGTAGAGAATGGATTATTGGTGGGGGCATGGTTGGATAGAAGCAGGGAGACCAATTGAGGGAAGCTGTGCAGCAGTAATCCAGGTGAGAGATGATGTAGATCGATCAGTAGTAACAGTGGAGATGGATATACATTGAGGCCAGAACAACAGGATTTCCTGATGGATTGAATGAAGAGGTATAAGAGACAGAAGTGGCTGGGTGTGGTGGTTCACACTTGTAATCCCAGCACTTTGGGAGACTGAGTTGGGCAGATCACCTGAGGTCAGGAGTTCGAGACCAGCCTGGCCAACATAGTAACATAGTGAAACCCCATCTCTACTAAAAATACAACAATTAGCTGGATGTGGTGGTGGGCACCTGTAATCCCAGCTACTGGGGAGGCTGAGGCAGGAGAATCGCTTGAATCCAGGAGGCGGAGGTTGCAGTGAGCCTAGACCATGCCATTGCACTCCAGCCTGGATGATAAGAGCAAGACTCTGTCTCAAAAAAATAAAGATAAGTAAAAAATGGTTCCAACAAGGACATTTTTTGGAGGTAATGAATGTGTTTAGTACCTTGGCTGGTGGGGGTTGGTATCCCAAGTATATGTATATGTCCAGGCTCATCAAAATGTATACATAAAAACAGGTGCAAATTTTATGTATCAGTTATACCTTAATATAAAAAAATGAAAAAAATGGCCCCCGGTGTTTTGTGTAGAGCAAGTGGAAGGATGAAGTTACTGTCAACTGAGACTGGAAAGACTGGTAGAGCAGATTTGGGTTGGAGGAGATGAGTAGTTCAGTTTTGGTCATGTTGTATTTGAGGTGCCTATTAAACATCTGAATGGATATGTTAAGTAGTTAGTTGGCTACATTAGACTGGAGTTCAAGACAGAGAAATCCAGGAGTTGTTAGCATGTAGATGTCATTTAAAATTATGAGGCTGGCAAGAGATCACCAAGGGAGTGAGAGTAGATAGAAAAGTGAAGAGGAACAGGGACCAATCCCTGGGGCACTCCCATTTTAAGAGGTTTGGAAGAAGAGGAAGAACCAGTAAAGGAGACTGAGAAGGGACAGTCAGTGAGGTTGTAAGAAACAGGAGTCGGTGGCTCACGCCTGTAATCCCAGCACTTTGGGAGGCCAAGGTGGGCCGATCACAAGGTCAGAAGATCAAGACTAGCCTGACCAATATGGTTAAACCCTGTCTCTACTAAAAAAAAACAAAAAACAAAACAAAAGCACGAAAATTAGCTGGGCTTGTTTGCGCGCGCCTGTAGTACCAGCTACTCAGGAGGTTGAGGCAGGAGAATCGCTTGAACCTGGGAGGCAGAGGTTGCAGTAAGCCGAGATTGCACCACTGCACTGCAGCCTGGCAACAGAGTGAGACTCCGTCTCAAAAAAAAAAAAAAAAAGAAAAAGAAACAGGAGTAAGGTTTCCCTGGGAGCCAGAGGAAGAAAGTAAACAGAGAAGGAATGGCTTTTCACCTGTGCCCAATGCTTGCTGGTAGGTCAAGGAAGTGAGGACTTAAAGTTAACCATTGGACTTCATAACAAGGAGGTCAGGGATGACCTTAATGTGAACTGTTTTCGTGGAGTAGTAGTGACCTGATTCAGCTGGGTGAGTAGAAGAATGGGAGGCAGTGAATAGGCTCAGTTCTTATGAGTTTTATGACAAAGAGGAGCAGAGTTGGGGAATATAGGGTCAAGAAGATTCCTCTTTTTTTCTGCTTAAAATGGGAGAGTAAAAGCAATCTGATAGTATATTGATGGGAATGATCCAGTATGGAGCGAACGCAATGATGGTACAGGAGAGAGAAGGGAGAATTGTTGGAAACAATGAACCTAAATAAGCTTATGCCTTTTTAATCCCTTTGTTTCATTTTAGTAGGATTTAGTAGGATTTTCATTTAGTAGGAGTTTTAGGTGGAATATTCTGTTTTTTTAGGTGGAATATTCTGTTATTTTAACCAGAAGTTCCCTTTAATCTTAATACTTAGCTTAAGCATTCCCATATAAGAATAGGAGTTTCAGTTTCCATCTTACAATGAAGAAACCAAGGCCCTAGGTCATACAGGGGAGAAGCTGTACNTGTGGTGTGATCTCGGCTCATTGCAACTTTCACCTCCTGGGTTCCAGTGATTCTCCTGCTCAGCCTCCTGAGTAGCTGAGATTACAGGTGTGCGCCACCATGCCTGGCTGATTTTTGTATTTTTAGTAAAGAAGGAGTTTCACCATGTTGCCCAGGCTGGTCTCGAACTCCTGACCTCAAGTGATCCACCCACCCACCTTGGCCTCCCAGAATGCTGGGATTATAGGCGAGAGCCACTGCACCAGGCTTTATATGATATTTGAATCTTGCTTCCAAAAAGCATTCCTTTCTAACCAGCCAGTAGACAACAGTTGAACTAGTCTTTCTTTCTTCTTTCCTCTCCGTCTCTTTCTTTCCTTGCTTCCCTCCCTCCCTTTCTTCTCTCTCTCTCTCTCTCTCTCTCTCTCTCTCTCTCTCTCTCTCTCTGTCTGTCTCTCTTTCTTTCCCTCCCTCCCTTTCTTCTCTCTCTCTCTCTCTCTCTCTCTGTCTCTCTTTCTTTCCCTCCCTCCCTTTCTTCCTCCTCCTTTCCTCTCCTCTTCTCTCCTCTCCTCTTTTCTTTTCTTTTTCTTTTGATTGAGTCTCACTCTTGCCTAGGCTGGAGTGCAGTGGCACAATCTCAGCTCACTGCAACCTCCACCTCCCAGGTTCAAGCGATTCTTCCTCCTCAGCCTCCCAAGTAGCTGGGATTACAGGTGCTCGCCACCACACCTGGCTAAATTTTGTATTTTTAGTAGAGACGGGGTTTTGCCATGTTGGTCAGGCTGGTCTTGAACCCCTGACCTCAAATGATCTGCCCACCTCGGCCTCTCAAAGTGCTGGGATTACAGGCAGGAGGCATCACGCCCGGTGGAACTAGGCTTTCTTTAAATCACCAACCTTAAAATTTGAAAACTATGTTGAGTAAAAATCAAAGATATCTTATATGAAATTATAACAAAAGTGATCAGGTACAACCTTAATTGATCTTACCTCAGGTAGCACTGTTTTGTGGTATAATTCCCCCTTTACTACATAATCTGTGGTTTGTTTGTAAATACAGTGGACCCAGAACACATGCATTATGAGAACAAAAGGACCCAGTAAATCAGATGGTGTTTCCTGTTATGGCAGCAATTGGCTTTTAGGATTTTTGAGATCATAACAGCTAAATCAGGATTGCATTTGACTTGTATATACCAGGAGGAAATGGAGGATCTGACTAAGCTATAATATAGTTGGTACTAGGTTATATGAAGAAATATAGAAATGATGTGCTTATATCAGGACATTAAGAGTGGAATCATAGCAGCTTAGTAATACATTAGGAATTCACAGAAAGGGAAGATTATTTTCCATAAATAAATTGAAGTTCTAAGTAAGAATACCTTTCCTGTTCAGTTATTCATACAATTTTTCAATATTTATTGAACACATATGTCAGACTAAGGAAACAACTCGCTTCATGGAGCTTACAGTTCGGAATGTAATTGATAGCATCCTCTGTAAAGTCACAGGGCAGGAATCATGATTCTTTCTTTTTTGTTTTTCTGAGACAGAGTCTCTGTTGCCCAGGTTGGAGTGCAGTGGTAAGATCTCGGCTCACTGCAGCCTTGACCACCTGGGCTCAGGCCGTCCTCCCACTCCAGCTTCCCGAGTAGCTGGGGCTACAGGCGTGTGTCACCATGCCTGGCTAATTTTTGTTGTTGTTGTTGTTGTTTTGAGATGGAGTCTCTGTTGCCTAGGCTGGAGTGCAGTGGCATGATCTCGGCTCACTGCAACCCGCCTCCTGGGTTCAAGCAGTTCTCCTGCCTCAGCCTCCCGAGTAGCTGAGATTACAGGCGCCCACCCTGATGCCTGGCTAAATTTTGTATTTTTAGTAGAGACAGGGTTTTGCCATGTTGGCCCAGTTGGTCTCGAACTCCTGACCTCAAAGTGATCCACCCGCCTTGGCCTCCCAAAGTGCTGGGATTATAGGCTTGAGCCACTGCACCCAGCCTAATTTTTTTAATTTTTTGTAGACAGGCCATGTTGTCCAGGTGGTCTTGAACTCCTGGACATAAGCAGTCCTCTCACGTTGGCCTCTCAAAGTGCTAGGATTACAGGTTTGAGCCACTGTGCCCGGTCAGTCATGTTTCTTATATCACTGTATTTGTCTGCAAGGGCTGCCATTACAAAATACAGCAGACTGAGTGGCTTAAAGAAATCTATTTCCTCCTTGTCTGGAAGCTAAAGTCTAAGATCAGAGTCTCTGCTGATTTGGTTTCTGCTGAGGCCTCTCTCCTTGGCTTGCATAGACACCTTCTTGCTGTGTCACATGGTCTTTTTCTTTGTGTACCCAACCTTGGTGTCTCTGTGTGTCCACCTTTTCTCTTACAAGGACAGCAGGCATGGTGCGGTGGCTCACACCTGTAATCCCAGCACTTTGGGAGGCCGAGGCGGGAGGATCACCTGAAGTTAGGAGTTCGCGACCAGCCTGGCCAACATGGTGAAACCTTGTGTCTACTAAAAATACAAAAATTAGCAAGGCTAGGTGGTGGGCATCTGTGATCCCAGCTACTCAGGAGGCTGAGGCAGGAGAATTGCTTGAACCCAGGAGGCGGAGGTTGCAGTGAGCTGAGACCATGCGACTGCACTACAGTCTGAGCAACAGAGTGAGACTCT
>NW_016819447.1:25761-40335 GCF_001698545.2 Rhinopithecus bieti | reverse complement strand
AAAAAAAAAAAAAAAAAAAAGACATCAGTGAGATTGGATTAAGGCCTGCCTTAACTGCCTCATTTTAACTAAATCACCTCTTTAAAGGCCCTGTCTCAAAATACAGACACATTTTGAGTACTGGTGGTTAAGGCTTCAACGTAGGAGTTTTTGGGGGACACAGTGTAGCCGCAAACCATCACCTAGCATGAATAATCAGCTGTGAAACTTGCTAGTTTTGCTTGTGTAATAATTCGCTTCTCTTCCTAGTACTATGAAGTATTCCTTCAACAGTCTCCATTGGAGCCCTGCCTTGTATTTCATGAAGGTGGATACTGGCGTGAGCTCATAGTCCGCACCAATAGCCAAGGGCACACAATGGCTATCATCACTTTCCATCCCCAGAAATTAAGTCAGGTGAGCCTCACAAGATGTTAAGCAACCATCACTTTTACTACTACTAACTATTACTGTAATTGTTTTTTTTTTTGAAGTTTCAGGGCATATAGCAGAAACTGTACATCCACAGAGTATTTGTATTGATTGGGGAGAGGGGTTAGGGATGAGGAGAAGATGGCAAGGATACTATTTAACCATACTGCTCGCATAATCAAACCACAGAGACTGTGGCTAGGCTATGTGAGAACTCCCAAGTAATTTCACAAGAACTTTGCCCATGGTAGTAGTTGCTCTTCCAAATCCAAATGCCAATTCACAATAGAGACTGCAATGTCAGAGGATTTCATAACCCAAATAGTACTTTATATTTGTCATGCACTTGGTGCTTTCAAACATACCTGTGTTAAAACATTCCTATACTTATATGATCATCTCAACAAACTTGTAAGGTAGGCAGGAGGAGGGATATTGTCACCCTCATTTTACCCCTGAGGAAATGGAGGCATAGAAATACCCAAGGTTAAAGAATCAGTAAATAGCAAAGCTAGGATTTGAACCCAGGTCATTTGATGCCTGGCATTTTTAACCCTATTGTTCCTACACGGTTTATTGGCAATATATCCTGGTATCAAGCTAATACTTAGGCTCTCTGTAGTTATGTAAGAATTTTATTTTTTATTTTTATTTTTTGAGACAGTGTCTTGCTCTGTTGCCCAGATTGGAGTGCAATGGTGCAATCATAGCTCACTGTAGCCTCAAACTCCTGGGCTCAAGCAATCTTCCTACCTCAGCCTCTTAAGTAACTGGGACTACAGGCATACGTCACCACACCTGGGTAATTTTTTTTTTTTTTTTTTTTGAGACAGTCTCGCTTCTTTGCCCAGGTTGGAGTGCAATGGCATGATCTCAGTTCACTGCAGCCTCCGCCTCCCTGGTTCAAGCAGTTCTCCTGACTCAGCCTCCCAAGTAGCTGGGATTACAGGCACGTGCCAGCACACCTGGCTAATTTTTGTATTTTTAGTAGAGACGGAGTTTCACCATGTTGGCCAGGCTGGTCTTGAACTCCTGACCTCAACTGATCTGCCTGCCTTGGCCTTCCAAAGTGCTGGGATTACAGGTGTGAACCACCGCTCCTGGCCTTTTTGATTTCTTGTAGAGACAGGATCTTGCTATGTTACCTAGGCTTGTCTTACACTCCTAGAGGCTCAAGCAGTCCTCCTACCTCAGCCTCTCAAAGTGCTGGGATTATAGGCGTGAACCATCATGTCTGACCTGCTTTATGTTAAGTGTTATTTATAATAAAATTTGTGAAATGTCTTTGTGTCTGATTACTGCAGGGCTGATTACTATAGAGCTTAGAGAGAAAATTTGTCAGAGATGAGTCTTTGCTTAACTGCTAATTTTGTGGTCTGGGCAGGAGGAGCTCCATGTTCAGAAGGAGAGTGTAAAGGAATTTTTCATCAGAGGTCCTGGAGCAGCCTGTGACTTGACCTCACTTTACTTCCAGGAAAGGTAAACCTGAGACAGCCAAATAGGCTGATGGCTTGCCAGACTCTTGGTTTATGGATTGCTGATGCAGGGTTGCTGATTGATGGTGGAGGATATTGGCTAAATGGTTCTGGCCCTTGTACACCAGCCGGGTCTGGGAACACAGGCCAGAATGTAGATGTGAGAGTGTCCACATGGACTTTCATCCCCTGATGGGGAAACCCTTGCAGAGCTCTCAGGGCCATGGCAGGGACTGTGTCTCCTAGCTGAGATGCTGGGGCCTCCCTGTCTACCCAACCACTAGGGATGTGATGGTCTGCCATTTCAAGATGCTTTCTTTTTTTTTTTCTTTTTTTTTCTGAGACTGAGTCTCGCTCTGTTACCCAGGCTGGAGGACAGTAGTGCAATCTTGGCTCACTGCAACCTCCACCTGCCGAGTTCAAGTGATTCTTCTACTGCAGCCTCCTGAGTAGCTGGGATTACAGGCATGTACCACCACACCTGGCTAATTTTTGGATTTTCAGTAGAGACGGGGTTTCACCATGTTGGCCAGGCTGGTCTCAAACTCCTGACCTTAGGTGATCCCCCTGCCTCGGCCTCCCAAAGTGCTGGGATTACAGGTGTGAGCCACCATGCGCAGCTCAAGATGCTTTCTTCTTTTATTCTTTTCCAGTACCATGACCCGTTGTAGCCATCAGCAGTCTCCCTATCAGCTTCTGTTTGGGGAACCCTACATCTTTGAAGAACTTCTGAGCTTGAAGATCCGCATCTCTCCAGATGCCTTTTTCTAGATTAACACTGCTGGTGCAGAGATGCTGTATCGGACTGTGGGGGAGCTGACTGGAGTGAACTCTGACACCATCCTTCTTGATATCTGCTGTGGAACTGGCAAGTGGAAGTCCAGGGCAGAATCTGCATGCTGCTCAGCTCCCAGGGCCCTTGTAGCTTGCAGAGGTGGTCGGGGAGAGGTAGTGGTAGTGGTGCAGGCATAATCTTATTGGTCTAAAACCCTAAAATTGCAGCCAAGTGTGGTTGCTCATACGTGTTATCCCAACACTTTGTGAGGCAAGGCAGGAGGATTGGTTGAGCCCAGGAGTTAGAGACCAGCCTGGGCAACATAGTGAGACCCCATCTCTACAAAAAAATTAAAAATTGCTGGGCATAGTGACATGAGCCTGTAGTCTTAGCTACTCAGGGGGCTGAGACAGGAGGATTGCTTTAGCCTGGGAGGTCGAGGCTGCAGTGAACTGTGTGCCACTGCACTCCAGCCTAGGCTACAGAGTGAGACCCTGTTTAAAACAAACAAACAAAAAGACAAAAAACAAACTACCACACCCAAACCCTAAAATGCTGCCTTCTTCTTCTTCTCTTTTACTTCTTCAGGTGTGATTGGCCTCTCTCTGGCTCAGCATACATCTCAGGTCCTCGGGATTGAATTGGTGGAGCAGGCAGTGGAGGATGCAAGATGGACTGCAGCCTTCAATGGTACACAGTTTACAGTCTGTGTAGAAATTAAGGGATGCAGTTGTTTCCGTCCTATGGAAAGAATTGTGTGGGAAAGGACAACTACTGTATCCCTGACCCACAGGGAGGAAGGGAGGGAATTCTGGAGTGGTCAGAATGGTTTTCTGGAATAGATCCTCATGGTTTTCTGGAATAGGTACCAATATCTAACGTTTTTCCTATCCAGAAGAGGAGCCTAAGGGAAGGTACATGTCTAGCTGATAGGAAGAAAAGTTGCAAAACTTTGGACAGAATAGAAGAATCTCCTTGACATTAGACTCATGAGGCCTTATAGCATAATACAATAGGTTTCAAACCTATATTTTCAGCAAGAAAACCTTTTCTTCAAACACAGTCTTCTGTAAAACTGCCATATAGAAAATAGATCATCTTGCTCCCACTACTTCACCTCCAGAATGCTCCTGAGGCATTTGGTGAAAATGTCTGATATAGCAGGAAGAGCACTTGAGCAAAAGTCAAGATTCTCATCTTAGTATAGGTCTTTACATGCTATGTGAGTTGTAAAGTTGTAAAATAGCAGGCATGGTGGCTTACACCTGTAATTCCAGCACTTTGGGAGGCTGAGGAGGGTGGATCACAAGGTCAGGAGTTCAAGACCAGCCTGGCCAAGATGGTAAAACCCTGTCTCTACTAAAAAATACAAAAATTAGCCGGTCATGGTGGCAGGTGCCTATAATCCAAGCTACTCGGGAGGGTGAGGCAGAGAATTGCTTGAACCCGGGAGGTGGAGGTTGTAGTGTGCCGAGATCGCGCCACTGCACTCCAGTCTGGGCAACAGAGCGAGACTCCATCTCAAGAGAAAAAAAAAAGTGTAAACACTAGTTGCTCAAGCTGAAAGGCTTACTGAGATATTCCAAGGGAAAGTACTTTGGAAAAAATGAAGCGGGTCTGTCCAAAAACACTTCTTTCCTTGTTACTTGGAGTGATGCTAGATCCAAAGGGAAGATGGCAGAGCCCTTGGCTCCTGTGCATTTCTGTGAAGCTGAAGCTTTCCCCCACTGCTGGGCTTGAGTTATGTCATGTGGGCCTGTCTTCCATAGGCATCACCAACTCTGAATTTCACACTGGTCGAGCAGAGAAGATTTTGCCAGGGCTACTAAAGTCAAAGGAAGATGGACAGTCAATTGTTGCTGTGGTGAATCCAGCCCGTGCCGGACTGCGTAAGGATGAACAGCTATTTTGATGTTCCCAGTATTATCCACCAACTTTGGTTCTTCTTTTCCACACCATGCTACGGGTACTCCCAGTGGGCTGGCTCTGAACCTGTTTCCCCTCTATTTCTAATCAATCCTGAGTTCTGGTCAGTGGGAGGTTTGTGATAACAGAGACCATAGTAGTTAATTATACTAATAGCAAGGTGTTTCTTCCTTCAGATTACAAGGTGATTCAAGCCATTCGAAACTGCGGGGCCATCCGCACGCTAGTTTTTGTTTCCTGCAAGCTCCATGGTGAATCCACTAGGAATGTCATTGAGTAAGTCATGACTTCTGTTTAAAATTTTTTGTTCTGATTATCAAAGTCATTCATGCTTATCGTGCACACAGTTGGAAAGTGATTTGAGCTTTCAAGTCATGAGAAGTGTAAAGAAACAGAAACAAAAAAAATACCACCTTCAATACTCAATTACAGGGCTGGGTCAGGAATGAGGCAAGTCAAGTACTTAGTTTGGGTGCAAAATTTAAGAATGTGTCAGCTGGGTGTGGTGGCTCACGCCTGTAATCCTAGCACTTTGGGAGGCCGAGGTGGGTGGATTGCCTGAGCTCAGGAGTTCAAGACTAGCCTGGGCAATGCAGTGAAACCCCATGTCTACTATAAAAATATAGAAAATTAGCCAGGCATGGTTTGTGCGCCTGTAATCCCAGCCACTTGGGAGGTTGAGACAGGAGAATCGCTTGAACCTGGGAGGCAGAGGTTGCAGTGAGCCAAGATCGTGCCATTGCACTCCAGCCTGGGCAACAGAGAGAGACTCCATCTCAAAAAAAAAAAAAAATGTTAAAATCTCAGCAATCAAGATATTTTTTGTTTGTTTATTTCTATTCCACTACAGCTTTTTAATGGCTAAATTTTTAATGCAATATTTTCTATTCCACTACAGCTTTTTTTAATGGCTAAATTTTTAATGCAATATTTTCTTTTCTTTTGAGACAGAGTCTCACTCTGTCACCCAGGTTGAGCACAGTGGTACAGTCATGACTCACTGAAGTCTTGACCTCCTGGGCTCATGAGATCCTCCTGCCTCAGCCTCCCAAGTAGCTGAGACTACAGGTGCACACTACCACACCTGGCTAATTTTTAATTTTTTTTGTAGAGACAAGGTCTCACTATGTTGCCCAGGCTTGTCTCAAACTCCTGGGTGCAAGTGATCCTCCTGCGTCGGCCTACCAAAGTGTCTGGCTAAATTTTTTGATTTTTTTAATAGAGACGAAATCTCACTATGTTGCCCAGGCTGGTCTTGAGCTCCTGTGCTCATGTGATCCTCCTGCCTTGGCCTCCCAAAGTGCTGAGATAACAGGCGTAAGCCACCATGTCTGGCCCAATATTTTCAAATATCAAAATTCATCCAACATAATTCATGATGAACAAAATATTACATTTTTTTTTTTAAAAGGTGGGAAAGGTGGGATCTGCCCTTCTACTTGTTGAACCCCGCCTCACTGCCTTACCTGAATTCTGGCTTCGGTTCCAATAAACCTTATAAAAGCAAGTGGCTAGCCTGTAGGCTGCTGTTTTCCGATTTGATATTCTAAAATATCGCATCAAAACATTCGATTACTGAGTTTTTTGGCACCCTATTAAATTTTTCACCAGATGCAAGTGCCTTTCACTTCACTCTAGTTCTGACCCTGGTCAGCTATTTTGATTTTTGAAATCTTTACATTTTGTAATCTTTTTCTCTCTCACTTTTTACTATAAGTAATATAATTTATTTGTAACATTGAAGCAACATAGACAGGTATAAAGTACAGATTATATGTTTGAATAAAACAAATGAGAATTAAAAATTATATAATCATTATATGTCAATGTATAAAAAACTAAGTGATTTGAACTTTCAAGTCATGAGCTAGAAAAAGAACAATAAACCCAAAGGAAACTGAAGGAAGAACTCAATAATGATTTTAAAAATCCATAAATTAACGACTTATAAAACAAAAAAAGCCTGTAGATTTGATGAGAAAGCAAGAAGGTGTTATTGGAAGAAAAAAATTAAATAAATAAGCCTAATCAACAATATTAAGGGGCAAAACACAAAAATATAGTCTTAAATGAGAAAGAGAGCATAACTATAGGAAGAAATTTTTTTTCCCCCCGAGACGGAGTCTTGCTCTGTTGCCCAGGCTGGAGTGCAGTGGCGTGATCTTGGCTCACTGCAACCTCTGACTCTCGGATTCAAGCAACTCTCCTACCTCAGCCTCCTGAGTAGCTGGAATTACAGGCATGTGCCACACACCTGGCTAATTTTTGTATTCTTAGTAGAGACAGGGTTTCACCATGTTGGCCAGGCTGGTCTTGAACTTTTGACCTCGTGACCCACCCGCCTTGGCCTCCCAAAGTGTTGGGATTACAGGCGTGAGCCACTGTGCCCGGCATGGTATGCAAATTAATAAGACTATTGAAAAAAAATCATTAATTTATGCATGATGAAAAGCACTGTAAGCAAAGACAGGAGACAGCATACAAACTGGAATAAAATTTGCAGTTCACATCACAAAGACTTTTTTCCTTAATCTAAGAAACTCCTAGAAATTGGTAAGCCGAGACTGCACCACTATACTCTAGCAGCCAATAGAAAAATGAACCGAGGATATGAAAAGGCAGTATTATAAAGGTATTTACAAAATATGAGAGGATGCTGTCTCTCTCATAATGATAGAAATGCAAATTAGAAGTACCCTGAGATACTTCTTTTTATACCTCAGATTGACAAAAGTACAAAAGCTTGATAATGCACTATTGGTAATAATAAGGGAAAATAATTCTAAAAAAATGAGTTGTGTAAATTGAGTACTAACCCTATGTAAATTGGTACTATCCCTATGGAGGGAAATTTAGTAATATAGATTAAAATGACAAATGTATATATACCCTTTCACATGGTAATTCCATTCCTGAGGTTTTATCCTATAGATACGCTCACACACATAAAATGACATATATACAAAGTTAGTCATTGCAATATTTAACAGGAAAAGTTGAAATACTCCCAAAGTCCATTAGTGGGGAACTGGTTAAATCAACTATGCCACATCCATTCGATAAAACACTACACTGCTATAAAAAATGCAGATGTTCTCTATGTTCTGATAATAGATCTCTAAGGCATTTTAAAAAAATAATAGCTTTATTGAGATACAACTCATATATCATACAATTCAACTTTTTTTTTTTTTCCTAAAGAGATGAGGTTTTGCTGTGTTGCTCAAGCTGGCCTTGAACTTTTAGGCTCAAGCAGTCCTCCCGTGTCAACCTCCTAGTAGCTGGGACTATAGGCTGTAGGCTATAGTACTGCCCCCACGTACTTCACCCATTTAAAGTGTACAATTTGGCAATCCCAGCACTTTGGGAGGCGGAGGTGGGCAGATCGCTTGAGCCCAGGAGTTCGAAACCAGCCTGGGCAACATGGTGAAACCCTGTCTCTACTAAAAATACAAAAATTAGCCAGGCGTGGTAACATGCCTATAGTTCCAGCTACTTGGGAGGCTGAGGTGGGTGGATTGCTTGAGCCTCGGGGGTTCAAGGCTGCATGCAGTGAGCTGTGATCACTCAACTTCACTCCAGCCTGGGCAATACAGGGAAATCCTGTTTCAATTAAAAAAAAAAAGTCAGTATGTGCATATGGTAGAAAAAAATTCAAATACACCAGACACAGTGACTCATGCGTGTATTCCCAGCTACTCAGGAGGGAGAGTTGGGAAGATCACTTGAGTCTAGTAGTTCAAGGCTGCAGTGAGCTCTGATTGTACCACTGCGCTCCAGCCTTGGTGATAGAGTGAGACCCCATCTCTAAAACAGTAAAAAGAGAGAGAGAGAGAGAGAAAATTCAAATAATACAAAAGAATATAGGGTAAAATGAGTTTCTTACTCATGATCCCTAGTCTTTCAGATGTCACCACTCTGAGCAGTTTCTTGTGTGGACTACCAGAGATATTCTGTGACACTACAAGCATGAGTGCATGTGTGTGCACACGTATGTGTGTACATACTATCTCTCCTCTTTAATCAAACGAGTAGAAGCAAACTATAAGCACTATTCTACATGATGCTTTTTTAGGGGGGAAGGTGGGGGGGATGGAGTCTTGCTCTGTTGCCCAGGCTGGAGTGCAGTGGTGCAATCACAGTTCCCTGCAGCCTTGACCTCCTGGGCTCAAGCAATCCTTCCATCTCAGCCTCCTAAGTAGCTGAGACTAAATAAGTAGTCTCATTTGCGGGAGTGCAGTGGCATGGTCTCGGCTCACTACAGCCTCCGCCTCCCAGATTCAAGCAATTCTCCTGCCTCAGCCTCCTGAGTAGCTGGGATTACAGGTATGTGCCACCACGCCCAGCCAATTTTTGTATTTTTAGTAGAGACAGGGTTTCACCTTGTTGGCCAGGCTGGTCTTGAACTCCTGACCTCAGGTGATCCACCCACCTTGGCCTCCCAAAGTGTTAGGATTACAGGTGTGAGCCACCACGCTCAGCCTTCATGACATTTTCCAATTAGTTACTGCCAATCTGGTGTACAGCTACCTTACTCTATTATTAGTTTTATTCATTTTTTAGTTGGTTCTCACATTGTTGTGGCAGCTGACCATATGATCACCATGTATAAAAATAATTCTGTCCCTCTCCTTCTAATACTCATTTTTTCCTTTTGCTTATTATATTGGATAAGAAAATGTTCCATTGTAGATGTGATAGGGAATATTTTTGTTGTGTATTTGATTATAATGGGACAATGCTATCTAAACTACGATCTTGTGTCACATAATAACATTTCAGTCAACAATGGACTGCATATATGATGTTGGTCCCATAAGATTATAATGGAGCTGACAGGGCACGATGGCTCACGCCTGTAATCCCAGCACTTCAGAAGGCTGAGGTGGGCGGGTCACTTGAGGTCAGGAGTTTAAGACCAGCCTGGCCAACATGGTGAAACCCCATCTCTACTAAAATACAAAAATTAGCCGGGTGTGGTGGTCATGTGTGCCTGTAATCCCAGCTATTTGGGAGACTGAGGCAGGAGAATCGCTTGAATCCAGGAGGCGGAGGTTGCAATGAGACAAGATTGTGCCACTGTACTCCAGCCTGGGTGATAGAGCAAGACTCCATCTCAAAAAAAAAGAAAAAATTATAATGGAGCTGAAAAATTCCTATGGCCTAGTGACATCATAGCTGTTGTAACGTTTAGCACATGGGTTACTTACATGTTTGTGGTCATGCTGGTGTAAACAAATTTATTGTGCTGTCAGTAGGTCTGTTTACATCAGCATCACCACTTATAAAATTAAGTACGTATAGTTATCTATAGTACATAATACTTGATAATAAATGACTGTGTTACTGGTTTATATACTTACTATACTGTACTTTTATTATTTTAGCAGATACTCCTTCTACTTATTTTTTTAAAGTTAACTGCAAAACAGCCTCAGGCAGATCCTTCAGGAGGTATTCCAGAAGAAGGCATTGTTATCACAGGAGATGACAGCTCCATGTATGTTATTGCCCCTGAAGACCTTCTAGTGGGACGAGATGTGGAGGTGCAAAACAGTGATATTGACGATCTTGTCCCAGGCTAGAGTACAGTGGTGTGATCTCAGCTCGCTGCAACCTCTATCTCCTGGGCTCAAGCCATCCTCCCGCCTCAGCCTCCTGAGTAGCTGGCACTACAGGTGCGAGCCACCATGCCCAGCTAGTTTTTGTGTTTTTTGTAAAGACAGGGTTTTGTCATGTGGCCCCGGCTGGTCTCGAACTCCTGAGCTGAAGCAATCCTCTCACCTCAGCCTTCCAAAGTGCTGGGATTTCAGGCATGAGCCAGCATGTCTGGACCTTATTTTATTTATTTTTTATTTTTTGGTAAAGACAGAGTCTCGCTATGCTGCCCAGGCTGGTATTGAATTCCTGGTTTCAAGTGATCCTCTGGCCTCAGCCCCCAGAGTAGCTAGAAGTACAGGCATGTACTACCACACCCAACTAATTTTAAAATCAGTTAAAATTAAAATTTTGTAGAGATGGGGTCTCACAATGCTGTCCAGGTTGACCAGTTTTCTACTATATTTTACAGTACTTTTTAATGTTTAGATACATAAATACTTACCACTGTGTTACAGTTGTCTACAGTATTCAGTACAGTAACATGCTGTACAGATTTGTAGCTGAGGAGAAATAGGCTATAGCGTATAGTCTAGATGTGTAGTAGGCTCTGTCATCTAGATATGTGTAAGTATGCTCTATTATGTTCACACAATGAAGAAATTGCCTAACGATGCAATTTTCAGAATGTACACCCATTGTTAAGTGATGCATGACTGTATTGAATGTTATCCAGGCAAACAAATACTCTTCTACTTTGCTGGTTTGGATGTAAAGTGGTACAACCCTTTTTAGAACAGTTTGGTGGTTATGTATCTTAAGGCCTTATAAACATACAGGCTCTTCAGCTCCAACCAAATATGTATTGAACCCTTATTCTGTGTCACATACTGGGAACACAGAAATGAATATTAAGCAGTGTTTACTTCATTTCTACCCTTAAAAAGGTTATACTTCAGTAAGGTAGATGGTGAAGAAAAACAGTTATATTCAATAAGATAAATGCTGTATAAGAGAAACACAGGGGGCCTGTGGGAACACAGTGGAAGGGCCTCTATTTTAAGCAATTGTACTCCTGTGGGTTCTTCCTTTTATTCCTGGGAACTGATGCTATGTTCTGTTTCTACAGGCTGTGCTGTCGTCCAGACCCTGCTAAGAAGCTCTTAGGCGAGCCCTTTGTCCTGCAGCAAGCTGTCCCTGTGGATTTGTTCCCCCACACCCCACACTGTGAGCTGGTGCTCCTCTTCACTCGATAAGCAGCCTCCTAGAAGACTGCAGGCTATTTGTTAAGGCTGAAGTTTCAGAAACTTTCAGGTTTGGCTTATTGCTACATTGCAGACCCTGGGAGCATTACGGTGGAAACCAACCTTTGGTATGTGAATAGGAAGAATGTAGTAGGCCTCTGGTCTGAGGCAGACTTTTTTTTTTTTTCAGATGGAGTCTCGTTCTTGCCCAGGCTGAGTGTCGTGGCATGATCTTGGCTCACTGCAACCTCTGCCTCCTGGGTTCAAGTGATTCTCGTGCCTCAGCTTCCCCAGTAGCTAGGATTACAGGTGCGTGCCACCATGCCTGGCTAATTTTTGTATTTTTAGTAGAGACGGGGTTTCACCATGCTGGCCGGGCTGGTCCCAAACTCCTGACCTCAAGTGATCCACCCACCTTGGCCTCCCAAAGTACTGGGATTATAAGCGTGAGCCACCGCACCCTCTCAAGGCAGACTTAACCTTAGTTTTCAGATTCCCTTTCAATCATGCCCGTTTGCTTGGGTTTGACCACCCCCCACTCGTGGTTCTGTACTGTTTCTTCCTATTGCTGTCAGCCTTGGTTTTAGTTTATAGTCTTGTCTCCTCCATTTGATTCTGCTTATGGTGTGGACAAATGACCTTTTTTTAGCAGCTGGTAATAATTTTACATTGACTGGAGCCTGTGCATTTGCTCAGAGATGCTACAATTTTTAGATATTTCTAAGACTTCTGGATTCATGAGGTAGTTAAGGATTAAAACCAGACACAGTAGAGGTTTTTTAAAGCAGAGTAAGCCATGAAGTGAATACCAGGTGACTGAGTGATCATTAGATGAGATTAATTCTTTTGGGTTTTCTTGGTTTTAAGGCATCTCGAATGCCCCTTGAAAATGTAGTTATCACTGGTGGTGGGCACCTGTAATCCCAGCTATTTGGGAGGCTGAGGCAGGATAATTGCTTGAACCTGGGAGGTGGAGGTTGCAGTGAGCCGAAATCACGCCACTGCACTCCAGCCTGGGTGACAGAGCAAGACACCATCTCAAAAAAAAGAAAATGTAGTTGTCCCTAGGAGCAATAGCACCAATTAACACTCACCAATGGAGGAAGAATTGGTTATTGGAGAGACCCTAAGGGAAAGGAGATTTTCAAAGAGACCGAATACCTATAACTGTGCTGTGTAGTGTGGAGGCAAAAGCTCCAAAATCTAATATAGCATAATAAACTGGATATTGAAAACTGACTATATTTAACATTCTCTAGTCCATGATTTCATCAACTCTGGAATTGTTCTTGGGTACTTGCCCAACAATTTAGATTATGTTTTGATAATCTAAAGGCCTAAGGATGTGTAACTTAGTAAGCGTTGTCTGATTCACAAAGTGATATCTGGTTAACTGGTATTTTTAATTCTTCTTAATCAAACATTCTAGAGAAGCCTCCTTCTTAGAAAAATATGACTGTTAAAGCTACTATATAATGTTTTCTACTCTTTTTTTAGATGGTAGGTCAGGTATAGCCAGAAGAGGAGACACAGGAGAGGCTCAGGAAAACAAAGTCTATTATGCTCACAGGTCCTAGAGACAGGAGACATATTATGCCACATAGGGCTACATGGGAAAGACACCAGGGTAGGCAGGAGGCAGAAGACAGAAGAGGGGAAGGTTTAGGCCACTGCCGTTACTTGAGTTTCCTTGGGAAAGGCAATGCAGGGCAGAGTGAACAGTTTAGGATTGGCTACTTTGAATAAGGTATAGGGGTGCTCCCTAGTTGTCTGGTGCCTGGCTATGGGGTGATTAGGACACTGGAATGTTGTCTCTTGGGGTGTCCATGCCAGATAGAGGGAATATAGCTCTGAATTGGTTAGTTTGTGTATCAAAGAAATCTTCCAGCTGAACCCTTGCTATCTCTAAGAATTATCTAGCCCAAGGAGGAGCAGCCAGAAAGATTTATTTTATTTTTATTTTTTGAGATGGAGCCTCACTCTGTCACACAGGATGGAGTGCAATGGCGTGATCTCAGCTCACTGCAACTTCCGCCTCCCGGTTCAAGTGATTCCTCTGCCTCAGCCTCCTGAGTAGCTGGGATTATAGGCACCTGCCGCCATGCCCAGCTAATTTTTGTATTTTTAGTAGAGACGGGGTTTCACCATGTTGGTCAGACTGGTCTCGAACTCTTGACTTCAGGTGATCCACCTGCCTCAGCCTCCCAAAGTGTTGGTTTATGGTAATCGCATAAATTTTTTCATTTCCTTATTTTTTAATTTTATGCAATGAGTTATATTATTTTTATAACTGAAATTTTCAAAAAAGCATTTTTTTCCATTTATTCCCTATATCAGCAAATGGCAATACCATCTCTATCAATCACTTAAGCCAGAAAACAGAGTTCCTTTTCATTCCTGTATCCAACTACCTATAAGGTAACTTCCTCTTGGATATCTTCTAGATTCTTCAAACTCAATAATCTAATGTTGAATGCTTTCCATCTTTCCCCTAAACGTGTTCTTCCTCCTCTATTCTCAGTCTTTATGAATATAACAATTTACTCAGTCACCCAAGCCAGAGCCTGGGAATGATTTCTGAGTCCTTCTCCTGTACTGTTTGCCCCATCCAATTTTTCACGAAGTCGCCATCCCTGCAGGCTTCCATCATCTGTCTCCAGATTATTGCTGTAATAGTCATCTTCCCAAATGTTGCTGCTTGTATTCACTCTTGCCCCAGTTCATTCTAGCACCATGGCACACACCTGAAATACCAGCTACTGTGGAGGCTGAGGCTGGAGGATTGCTTGAACCCAGGAGTTCAAGACCAGCCTGGACAATATAGCAAGACCCTATCTCTTAAGAAAAAATGCAAATCTCATGTTTCTCCATTACTTAAAATCTGTCATTGGCTTCCTGTTGCTTTTCTTTTATTTAGTTAGTTATTTTGAGACAGGGTCTCAGTCTGTCACCCAGGCTGGAGTGCAGTGGTGCAATCTCAGCTCACTGCAACCTCCACCTCCTGGGTTCAAGCGATTCTCGTGCCTCAACCTCCCAAGTAGCTGGGATAACAGGTGTGTGTCATCATGCCTGGCTCTTTTTTTTTTTTTTTTTTTTTTTTTTTTTTTTTTTTTTTTTTATAACACGGGGTTTTTCCTTTTTATGA
>NW_016819447.1:22149-25358 GCF_001698545.2 Rhinopithecus bieti | reverse complement strand
TTTTTGTATTTTTAGTAGAGACAGGGTTTCACCTTGTTGACCAGGCTGGTCTCGAACTGCTGACCTCAAATGATCCACCCACCTCGGCCTCCCAAAATGCTGAGATTACAGGTGTGAGCCACTGCACCCAGCCAACTTCCTATTGCTTTTAAAATAAAGTCCAACATTATTGATGAAGCTTAAAGGCCACTTCATAATCCGAAGAACTCCATTTCTCTAGATATATTGGATTCCTTTCCCTGAAAAGCAGAAAGTTCTTTCATTCTGGTCCTTTTCACATTCTGTTTCCTCAGCTTGGAGTATTCTTTTCCCTAACTCTTCTGACTTAACTCTACTCACCTTTCTGTTTTTAACTTAAATATTCCTCCCTGAAGGAATATTTAATGAATAAATATAGGATTGGCTCTGGCAAATCAACTTCCTCATAATTTTGTTACTTGTTTATGGTTATACCCTCAGAGATATTGCGGGTTTGGTTCCAGATTGCCACAACATAGTGAATATCTCAATAAAGCAAGTAACATGAACTTTATGGTTTCTCAGTGCATATAAACATTGCTTACACTATAGTCTATTAAGTGTGCGATATCATTACATCTAAAAAAACCAGTGTATGTACCTCAATTAAAGTGTACTTTATTGCTTTAAAATGCTAAAATCATCTGAGTCTTCAGTGAGTCATATATTTTTGTTGTTGTTGTTAAGACAGGGTCTTGCTTTGTTACCCAGGCTGTAGTGCAGTAGCGCTATCATGGCTCACTGCCACCTTGAACTCCTGGGCTCAAGGGATCCTCCTGTCTCAGTCTCCCAAGTAGCTGGTACTACACGTGTTTGCCACCATGCCTGACTATTTTTTAATTTTTCTGTAGTGATGAGATCTCACCATCTTGCTCCGGCTGATCTCAAACTCCTGGGCTCAAGCAATCCTCCCAGCTTGGCCTCCCAAAGTGCTGGGATTACAGGCATGAGCCACCGCGCCCGGCCAACTCTTCATCTTTAGATGGAGATACTTCATCTATCTGTATAAGGTATACAAATACATGTATACCTTATACATCTATCTTCTAAGCATAAGGACATTTTTCTACATAACCATAATATGAGTTCAACTAAGAAAATTAGCAGTACCTCACTAATCTTCACTAATGTCATCTAATGTAGTCCAGTGCTTCTTGAGGTGTGATCTGGAGACTGCCTGATGTTTCACAAGGAGATAAGGAGTTTATACCAAAGTATATATCATAGTACCACATTCTTTTCTTTTCTTTTTTTTTTTTTTGAGATGGAGTCTCACTCTGTCACCCAGGCTGGAGTGCAGCAGCACGATCTCAGCTCACTGCAACCTCTGCCTCCTGGGTCCAAGTCGTTTCTCCTGCCTCAGTCTCCTGAGAAGCTGGGAATACAGGTGCATGCTACCACACCGGGTTGATTTTTGTATTTTTAGTAGAGATGGGGTTTCACCATGTTGGCCAGGCTGGTCTTGAACTCCTGACCTCAGGTGATCCACCCACCTTGGCCTCCCAAAGTGCTGAGATTACAGGCGTGAGCCACTGCACCTGGCCTGCATTCTTTTTTCTTTCCTTTTCCTTTTCTTTTCCTTTTCCTTTTCCTTTCCTTTCCTTTCCTTCTCCTTTTCTTTTCTTCTTTTCTTTTCTTTTCTTTCTTTTTTTTTTTTTTGTGTGAGAGCTTTGCTCTTTCCCCGGGCGGGGGGGCAGGGGTGCAGTCTTGGCTCACTGCAACCTCTGCCTCCTGGGCTCAAGCAATTCTCGTGCCTCAGCCTCCCATGTAGCTGGGATTATAGGCATGCGCCATCATGCCTGGCTAATTATTTTTTGTATTTTTAGTAGAGATGGGGTTTCACCATGTTGGCCAGGCTGGTCTTGAACTACTGAGCTAAAGTTATCTGCCTGTCTCGGCCTCCCAAAGTGCCAGAGTATCACATTCTTTATCAAAAAAGTCTTTTCAAAAAAAAAAAAAAAAAAAAAGACACCTGAATTAAACAGTGTACTGACTTAGTGACATTGTTCATTTACATCTGTGGACTGGCAGGGTAGCACTACTTTACATTCAGTTGCCCCAACTGTCCCCAAAATGTTTTTTATGGCCAATTCACATGTTACATTTGGTGGTTGTGTCTGTGTCTCTTTAGTATCTCTCTTTTTTTTGGGAGACAGTCTTGCTCTGTCACAGCCCAGGCTGGAGTGCAGTGGCACAATCTCAGCTCACTGCAACCTCCACCTCCTGAGTTCAAGTGATTTTCCTGCCTCAGCCTCCCGAGTAGCTGGGATTACAGGTATGTGCCACCACACCCGGCTAATTTTTGTATTTTTAGTAGAGATGGGGTTTCACCATGTTGGCTAGGCTGGTCTTGAACCCATGACCTCAAGTGATGCACCCACCTTGACCTCCCAGAGTACTGGAATTACAGGCATGAGCCTCCATGTCTGGCCTCTTTAGTCTCTCTCAATGTAGAATGATCTTCTCACTTTTTTTTTTTACCCAAGGCACTGACTTTTTAGAGACCAGGTCTGTTGCACATTATGGATTTGTCTGATTTTAAGGTGACCAACGGTCCTGATTTGTCTAGGACTCTTCTAGTTCGAACACTGATCTTACATCCTGAGAAACTCCTCAGTCCTGGGTAAACCAGGATGTTTTGTTTACCTGTGTTCATGTTTAACTTTTTCTTGACCTAAATTTCTTGTAAACTTGAAGTTAGGTCTAGTGGCTTGATTAGACTCACATTAAAACATTTTTGACGGCCGGGCACGGTGGCTCACGTCTGTAATCCCAGCACTTTGGAAGGCTGAGGCAGGTGGATCACCTGAGATCGGGAGTTTTAGATCAGCCTGACCAACATGGAGAAACCCCATCTCTACTGAAAATACAAAGTTAGCCGGGCGTGGTGGCACATGCCTATAATCCCAGCTACTCGGGAGGCTGAGGCAGGAGAATCAATTGAACCCCGGAGGCGGAGGTTGTGCCATTGCACTCTAGCCTGGGCAACAAGAGCGAAACTCTGTCTCAAAAAAACAAAGAAACAAAACACATTTTGACAAGAATACTTAAGTGGTCTGTGTGCAGTGGCTCAGGTGGAGGCAGGAGGATCACTTAGGCCCAGGAGTTCAAGACCAGCCTCAGCCTTGGTAACATAGAGAACCAAATCTTGAGAACCAAAATACGTTTTTTTTTTTTTTCTGTGTGAAAGG
>NW_016819447.1:12501-18053 GCF_001698545.2 Rhinopithecus bieti | reverse complement strand
GGCATACACTTGTATTTTTAGTTACTTGGGGGTCTGAGGTAGGAGATTAGCTTGAGCCTGAGAGGTAGAGGCTGCAGTAATCCATGATCAGATCGTGTCACTGCACTCCAGCCTGGGTGGCAGAGCAAGACCTTGTCTCAACAACAACATTACTTTTTATTTTATTTTTGTGTACCCACTGATGGTAAATTAATAGTTTAATTGGGGATTGAAAAGCCATGATTTCCTAATTCTGTCAATCAATCTGTGTTTATTAGCTGTCACTTTTTTTTTGGTTTTTTTTTTGTTTTTTTTTTGTTTTTTTGAGATGGAGTTTTGCTCTTGTTGCCCATGCTGGAGTGCAATGGCGTGATCTCGGCTTACTGCAACCTCTGCCTCTCAGGTTCAAGCAGTTCTCCTGCCTCAGCCTCCCAAGTAGCTGGGATTACATGCACCTGCCACCAGGCCCAGCTAATTTTGTATTTTTAGTAGAGACGGGATTTCACTGTGTTGGCCAGGCTGGTTTTGAACTCCTGACCACAGGTTATCCACCCACCTCGGCCTCCCAAATTTCTGGGATTACAGGTGTGAGCCACCGCGCCCAGCCAGCTGTCACTCTTTTATAAAAATGAGCTTTTCCCTATCTAAAGGGTATGAACTAGAGTTCCTCCAAAAAAGCCAGGTAAAGACCTAAGTCTTTCCCCTTTAATACCAATTTTTAGAGCAAGAAATTAGTATAATTGCTTCCTAATAATTACTATGGTGGCTATATGGTAAATGCACCTGATAGCAATAAAGCATATCCTGAGAATGGCCCTGTATGGCAGATGCACCTGAATGCGATAGAGATTTTCCAGCTAGGGAACCCAGAGATCCATTTCTTATCTGTGAGGAGCATCTGAGGTCTTGGCCTGTCCCATGAAATGCAGGCCATACGGGGAATTGAGGCCCTTTGTTTTGGTTTAAATGAAGGTTGCCAGGTGCAGGTTGTTAGGGGGAGGGATAAGTGGAAATGCTATATAAACCCCATGCTTTTGCACGTGGTTGCAGTTCCATCCAGCTCATCACCACTGGACTCTTCCCTGAATGTAAGTCCCCAGTTAAAACAAAAACAAACAAAAAAGCACCATGTCTTGTTTGCTGTCTCTGGATCTGTTCTTCGGCCTCTTGAACCTGGTTCTGTCCAAATTGGAGATGACAGTGGTCCGGCACAATAGTGGCAAAGTTGTTTTCCCCCACTTTTTTTTAACATCACTTGATTCAGTGATTTTCTTATTTGAATTCTGTGTTTTAAGTTCAGTTCAATTATTTTCCTTTTGATGCTCAAATTTTCTACAGCTGGCTCTCATGTCACTTAACATGCCTCCATTAGTATTTGAGCACTTCCTTAGATTCTGGCACAAGATTCCCAGAGTCACTTTACATTTTCCTTGCCCCAGTCCTGGAACCAGCCATTTCCAATGAGCCCTGGTTCCTTTCAGTGTAGAATGGTGTTTAGAAACCAAGATCTGGGCTGGGTGCAGTGACGCACACCTGTAATCCCAGCACTTTGGGAGGCTGAGGTGGGAGGACTACTTGCATCCAGGAGTTTGAGACCAGCCTGGGCAACATAGTGAGACCTCCATCTCCACAAAAAAAAAAAAAAAAAAAAAAAAAAAAAAAAAATTCCGGGCATGGTGGTGTGTGCCTGTAGTCCCAGCTACTCAGGAGGCTGAGGCAGGAGGATTACTTGGGCCTGGGAGGTCAGGGCTCCAGTAAGCCATGATTGTACCACTGCACTCCAGCCTAGGTAACAGTGTGCGGCCCAGTCTCAAAAATATATAAAAAATATTGATGACCGGGCCCCAGAGATTCCAGTTTAATTGGTTTGGGGAGGGTCTTAGTCATCAGTCTTTTAAAAATTATTGTCCACCCTGCCCGGTGATTCTAGTATGCAGTCAAGGTTGTGAACCAGTAGTCGAGTTTTACCTGTCAAAGTGTGATCCCTGGACCGGCAGCTTTGGCATCACCTGGAAACTTGTTAGAAATGCACACATTTGGGCTGTCCACCAACTGAATCAGAAACGCTGGGGCTAGGGCAATCTAATTTAATATGTCTTTCAGGTGATTCTGGTGTGCATTCAAATTTAGGAAGGACTGATTCAGAGCAACTATTCTCAGCCTTGGTTGCATATTACCTGGAGACCTTCAAAAACAAGTTCCTGGGTGTCATTCCTTCACATTCTGATTTAATTCATTTTGAGAGTAGCCCTAGCATCGTTATTTTAAAAGCTCTCCAGATGACTCGTGTGTCACCAAGGATGAGAATCACTTTGAATTTTTGGTCTCTTAAGTCCAGTGTTTGGTGTGATGAGTAAAAGTACACACCAGGTTGCAGATAAAATGTAACTACAGTAGTCGGGTAATACATAGGCTAGATAGCTTGTCTTTTTGCTGGCTACTCTTCTAGACCTACCCAGGTGTTCTGAGCACCGGTTTGCAGTCCTTTGCAAAGGCTTCTATTTCTTTAAAGCACTTCCTTTCTCATTCCTTCTACCATTATTTTGGGGGGGTATGGTAGAAAGTAGGGCTTAGGTATCATCAGTTACTAGTAATCCTAGTGGAAGATTGTAATTCCTAGCCTAAGTTAATAAAATTAACTCTCAGGCTGGGTGCGGTGGCTCACGCCTATAATCCCAGCACTTTGGGAGGCCAAGGCAGGTGGATCACCTGAGGTCAGAAGTTCCAGACCAGCCTGGCGAACATGGTGAAACCCCATCTCTACTAAAAATACAAAAAATTAGCTGGGCACGGTGGTGGGCACCTGTAATCCCAGCTACTCAGGAGGCTGATGCAGGAGAATCACTTGAACCCAGGAGGTGGAGGTTGCAGTGGGCTGAGATTGTGCTATTGCATTCTAGCCTGGGCAACAAGAGTGAAACTTCGTCTTAAAAAAAAAAAAAAAAAAAAAAAAAATTCTCATGTGAGAGAAAAGTGAGCTCGTTTTAATATTAAAGTAGGACAGTTATCCTCAGCCTGCTTCCCACTCCTCTTCTAGAATGGGCTTCTTTTCATTAGGCTCATCTTAGAGTTGCTGAACCAATGAGTGCAAATTTTGTCATTGCCCTTTCAGATTTGGAGTTTCACCTACTATGGTGGTTTCCAGCCTTGGCTGCACATCATTGGAATCACCTGAGGGAGGTTTTAAACACACTTCCTAGTTCCTGGGGTTTGATCCTCCAGAGATTCTGATTTAATTGGTCTGGGGTGTGGCCGAAGCATCTGAATTTTTAAAAGATCCCCAAGGTGATTCTAATTTGCAGTCAGTTAGGGTTACGATCCTCTGATTAGGGCTGTAGTTCCCAAACTTGTATATGTATTAAAATCTCCCAGGGATCTTTCCAAACTTCCAAGTGCAGACCATGCCCAGACCAACTGAATCATCACAATTACTGGAGGTGGGACACAGGCATTGGTAATAGTAAAATTTCCCTGGTGATTCCCATATGCAGCTAGCATTGAGAAGCACAGTATGATGGTATTAGATAATGCCCTTTGATTGTTTTTGGGCTGGATGGGAGAAGATGATTGTCATTTGTTGAGATGTAAGTCTTCCAACCCTTTATCTTCACAATCATATTGGAAATTTATAGCTTACAGGGGAATCATTGTCACTTTCCTAAGGAATATATTTCAAAATGGCATGCACATAAAGTACAGTCATGAAGCTCCCTTAGTACTTGCCAATTAATGTGAGTGCAAAAGGACAATTGAAATGAAATACAGCTATTATGTCTGACACTTAAAAATTTTCCATCAGATGATTCTATTTCATTAATACATGTATTTCCACATTATGTTTCTCATTGTCTCTCTTCAAAGGAGACTAAGTAGGTGGCAGTGCCCATATGTGACCCAGAGCCACACAGTGAAGGAACATGTAAATATCCTCATGCCCATTTGTAACTGTTAGGGACATTCATGATACGTGGAGGGGAGAAGTCTTTGCTCTGAGGACCTACAAAAGGAATTGAAGTATTTCAGGATATTGGTATTTACCATTTGCCTTTACTGATTACCTTTATACGTAACCAAGCCAAGGAATATCAAAGAAGAGAAGGCTATATATACTAAGCTGTTTAGTAGTCTGTCTCCTCCAACTAGACTGTAAGGTTTAAGAGGACAAGCGCTATATCTTGGTCACTGTTGTGAATGTAACACCTAGCACAGTGTCTGAAATATGGCAGGTGCTTAGATAGGCGATATAGCATACTGGCCAAGCAGAACAGTTTTGGAGTCAGGCTGACCTGGCCTAAATCCTGACTCTATCACTTACATGCTCTGTGATCTAGAACAAGTTACTTGACCTCTCAAACGCTCTTTTACACCCCTCTCCATGTAAATTAAGGATAATAATAGCACTTATCTCATGGATATTGCTGTGACCAATTTAGTGAAACAGTCTACATATATATAAAACACTTTGCAAATTGCTTGGCACATAGCATGCGTGAAATGGGTGTCATTCTTTTTTCTTTTCTTTTTGAGACAGAATCTCGCTCTGTCACCCAGGCTGGAGTGCGGTGGCACCATCTCGGCTCACTGCAACCTCCGCCTCCTGGGTTCAAGCGATTCTCCTGCCTTAGCCTCCCGAGTAGCTGGGATTACAGGCATGTGCCACCACGCCCGGCTAATTTTGTAATGGGTGTCATTCTTAATCATCCAATTATTTGTTGACAAATACATGGATGTCATGGCCTGCTTTCCCTTCCCATTATTGAGATTCACTGGCAAAAATAATTTGTTTCCTGTAAGTTTTCTTTCTTTTCTTTTTTTTTTTTTTTTTTTTGAGATGGTGTCTCACTCTGTCACCCAGGCTGGAGTGCAGTTGCATGATCTGGCTCACTGCAATCTCCGCCTCCTGGGTTCAAGTGATTCTCCTGCCTCAGCCTCCTGAGTAGCTGGGATTACAGGCATGCACCACCACACCCGGCTAATTTTGTATTTTAGTAGAGATGGGGTTTCACCATGTTGGCCAGGCTGGTCTTGAACTCCTGACCTCACGTGATCCCCCCGCTTCAGCTTCCCAAAGTGCTGGGACTACAGGTGTGAGCCACTGCACCAGGCCAATTTTCTGTGTTTTCAATAATTAATTTTAGGCAAATCAAACCAAACACGTTGCAGAGTCCCTTCCCTGTTGGTGTGGGTGTTTCTCAGCATTTATGTTTTAGTCAAATATTACAGCTTCTAGTGAAAAGTTTATATACGATTTGAAGAAAAACGAAGCATAGAAAGCAGACTAGGAAGGCTATCTCTCTCATTTTGTCACCTTCATAATGTTGGTTGCTAAAAATAACCTACTTGTCAAATCGTTTTGTACTACTGTGAGAAGTGCTAATGTAAGACATGTTTTCTGAAAATAACTGTGATGAGGTGTCATGGATTAAGGACTTTGGTACGGAAGTGATGGAGTTCTCTTCTGGGTGGAGTGGCTCAGGATCATAAATTGTTTGGAACACCTAGTAGCTTGCCCTTTCAGCTCCTTAAGAGGAAACCTGTTTGTAGGATTTGTTTTTTTTTTTTTTTTTTTTTTT
>NW_016819447.1:0-9446 GCF_001698545.2 Rhinopithecus bieti | reverse complement strand
TTTTTTTTTTTTTTTTTTTTTTTTAACTAACCAATCTATAAATGTTGTATGGGATCCTGAATTAAATCTTGAACAACAACAAAAAGAACATTAGTGAAAAAACTGAAGTCTAAATAAAGTCTATTGTCTAGTAACTAGTATGATGCTAATGTTAATGTTAGTGTGATAGTTTTGATCAGTGTACCGGAAGATGAGATGCTACCATTAGGGGAAGCTGGGTGAAGGGTGTACATGAACTTTCTGAACTATAGTTATAACTCTTGAGTAAATCTAAAATTATTTCAAAATGCAAAGGTAAAAGAAACTAACTATAGTCTTTGGAAAACTAAATATACTGATTGAGAGCTAATTCTAGAAAAACCAGGTCTGGGCAGGTATTAAGACTACATCTCGAGGGAGAGAATTTTACTCATGCAGATACCCAGATATGTGCTAGATGTTTGACTGACTGTAAGTACCACCCCTGACAAGGTGACAAGAGGGGTAGCGTGTAACAATTCTTTTACAAATATGGAACTTCTAGAAGCCTATCCAAAAAAAAATCTAGTTCCTTTCTTTCCACATAAGCAAGGCTAGTTCAAAACACAGTGGCTCAACTAAAAGAGGTTCAAATATAAGTTATTTTTTGTTTTTTTGTTTGTTTGTTTTTTGAGTAGCATCTCACTCTGTTGCCCAGGCTGGGTGCAGCGTTGTGATTATAGCTCACTGCAGCCTCAGTCTCCTAGGCTCAAGTGACCCTTTTGTTTCAGCCTCCTGAGTAGCTGGGACTACAGGCACGTGTCAATATGCCTGGCTAATTTTTTATTTTTAGTAGAGATGAGGTCTCACTATGTTGCCCAGGCTGGAAAAGTAAATTTTCTTAATCTCCCATCTTAGACTTATTTGGTCGGCTTGGAGTTAGGAAGGAATTTCTCACTGTAGTGCCAAACCTGAAATGGTAATTGTGTTTGAGAGAGCTCCCTGAACATAAGGGGCGAGGGGAGGAAGAGGAACAATCCAGGCCATTTTTGTTGATACATAATAGTTGCACATATTTTTTTGGATACATATGATGTTTCAATATATGCATACAATGTGTAATGATCAGATCAGGGTAACTGAGATATTTGTTGCCTCAAACATTTTTTCTTTGTTGGGAATGTTTAAACTCTTCTAGCTGTTTTTAAATATACAATAAGTTATTGTTAACTATAGTCACCCTACTGTGCTATTGGACATTAGAACTTACTCCTTCTATTATAACTGTATGTTTGTATTGATTAACCAACCTCTCTTTCTCCGCTCTCCCCTCCACCCTTCCCAGCCTCTGGTATTTATCATTCTATTCTCTACCTCCATGAGATAACTTTGTTAGCGCCCACATGTGAGTGAGAACATATGATATTTGTCTTTGTGTGCCTGGCTTATTTCACTTAACATAATGGCCTCTAGTTCCATCCACATTGCTCCAAATGACAGGGCACCAGCCCCCTTAGTATTCAGTTCTCCTTTAGTCCCTGAACCATATTATCAGTGGAGCTAACTCCTGTGTTAGCTAAAAGGCAGGTGTCTTTGTAACCTAGTGTAATCAGCATGACAATTTTCTTTAAAAAAATGTGTATTAAGAATGTGTTGGAGTAGGGGGTGTGGAATGTAGAAGACCTGTGGAACTCTTCATTATTTTAAGTTCTTTAGAGAAGTGCTCTTATATGTATGCTTTACATAGTTAGGATCAGCATGTGTATCTGCTCTTTCCTATTCTGCTGTTTTGACTTAACATTATTTCACATTCTGGTTTCCACCCGCACAGTGCACATAATTGCCATCTTTAATGACTGTGTAACATTCCATTGTATTGAATAGCATGCCAGTTGTTAGGACTGGGCTTATTTTTCTGAGCAGATCTAAAGGCCTGCTGTCTCATAGCACCAGAGGTCTATTTTAGTTCCTGGATGTGGCGACTAGCATGAGCGTGGGATCGCATGGGATTCCTGAGTCATCAGTGCACAGCACAGCCTGAGTGCTTTGTTAACATTGCTTTCCCACCACCCAACAGCAGAGCCACCTCAGCTCCCTGGACCGGAGCCTGGCACTTACTGGGCACAGGGGTGGAAGTACATTCCTCCTGAGCTGATATTATCTATGTGCCAATAGCAGAAAGCATCTGCCACCTTCTGCCTGGGATAATAATGCCACCTTGTTTCCCCCAGAGTTTGACATGAGAAAAAAGGCAAGGGGAGTGGGAGAATGTTTTATTACAGCTGAAGGAATAAGGCACAGATCAGGGGTGCCATGGCTATAGTTCTTTTAGTTGCAGCTATGAAAATACAGTGTGATGAGGGGATGGTTTCAGTCTTGGAAAGTTGGGTGACAGTTCTCATTCTCTGTACTCCGTGTCAGAAATTTAAGGTTTGGTCTTCCAATAAAGGGTTTACAGGGTTGAGTAACAAAGCAGTGAGTCCAGGCTTGACCCTTAACTCAGCCATGGCCATCTTATGGTTAAGAATACTAGTTGGCAGGATTCTCCTGAGAAGAGTGATCTTGTGTTAAGTGCACTTATTATATCTTGCCAGTAGCAACTGCCTTGAAAATGAGTGATTTGAAGACATTATTGAGAGGAAAGAGCGATATTCAAAACACAGCTGGGGCTGGGCACGGTGGCTCACACCTGTAATCTCAATACTTTGGGATGCCAGGGTCGGAGGATTGCTTAAGCCCAGGAGTTCGAGGTTGCAGCGAGCTATGATTGTGGCACTGCACTACAGTCTGGGTGACAGAGCAAGACCCTGCCATTAAAACAAAAATAAAAACACAACTGGTATGGCCCAAACACCCAACACTTGAATCTCTGGGAGATTTATAACTAATTTAGCTACTACTGGTTTCCATGCTCCAACCCTGAATTACCACTGTTCTTTCTTAACCTTTGCTGCGTGCTAACTATATGACCCATTTCCTACAGAGGTCACAGATTGCTTAACAACCCTGCTGACAGAGTGCTACTGGCAGGTAGACAACACATGAATGACGAGTGAGGACTGGAGTGCAGGAGTTGAAAACCATTCAGAGCAGAAGGACCTGTCTACTTATCCATAGTGAATTCTCTAGTCAAAAAGCCCAGGTCTGTCCCTGAAAGATAAGACAGAAACATACCCAGAGCCATATGAGTGAGTGATAGGCCAGGGTCATTCATAAGCTGCAAGTGCCTCTGATGGTAGCTACATTCTAAACATCCTGGAGAGCGACCAATACATTGACAACTAAAGAAAAGAAACCCCACTCATAGGTGGGAATTGAACAATGAGATCACTTGGACACAGAAAGGGGAGCATCACACACTGGGGCCTATTGTAGGGAGGGAGGAGCGGGGAGGGATAGCATTAGGAGATATACCTAATGTAAATGACGAGTTAATGGGTGCAGCACACCAACATGGCACATGTATACATATGTAACAAACCTGCACGTTTGTACACATGTACCCTAGAACTTAAAGTATAATAATAATAAATAAATAAAAATAAAAATAAGAAAAAAATTACATCAAAATGTTAACATTTTACAAAGCTTGGTAATGGTTGTGTTANAAGAGATTTGTAAAACCTCTTTGGCAGATTTAGGATTCCCAAAGACAAAAATATGGGAGGCATTGGTTGTAATTACCCTAGATTCTCTATGCACTTTGTACTTGAGAGTCTAAGACATCTCTTTGGGCTGTTCTCTACAGAAAAGTGGATACCTATCCCAGAAGGGGGACTATAGCTTTCTAATGATCTCACTGAGCTCCTTCCCTAAATCAATATAAGGCCGGGCGCGGTGGCTCACGCCTGTAATCCCAGCACTTTGGGAGGCCGAGACGAGCGGATCATGAGGTCAGGAGATCGAGACCATCCTGGCTAACACGGTGACACCCCATCTCTACTAAAATACAAAATTTAGTCAGGCGCGGTGGCGGGCGCCTGTAGTCCCAGCTACTCGGGAAGCTGAGGCAGGAGAATGGCGTGAACCTGGGAGGCGGAGCTTGCAGTGAGCTGAGAACCCGTCACTGCACTCCAGCCTGGGCGACAGAGCGAGACTCCGTCTCAAAATCAATCAATCAATCAATCAATCAATCAATCAACATAATAGCTAACATTTAATATCCTACTTAGGATGTGCCAGGCACTATTCTAAACATTTTTGTATGTATCATCCCTTTTAAACTTTACAGCAGGCCTTTGAGGTAGGCACTGTTATTCATGCCTTCACTGGGGGAAATTGCCTGGTCACTCAGCTTGATAAGGGGTTTGGAAAGTATATTAACAGCCTGTAGCAACACAATTAAGATTCACTCAAAAAGAGATTTTTTTTCTTAAATGATTAAGGGTACACTGATTGTATTGGGAGGAGGTTATTTAAATAACTTTTTGTGATTGATAGATTCTATGTAGGAAAATTTGGTTGACACCCAGGAACACCTACATTGCACAAAAGGAAGTGTGCCAATATACTGAAATTCAGTTGTGTTAGATGTTGTTCAACTTAGATTCTTCACCCAGCTCACCTTCATAGAGTACAATCCCATCCCTTTTTCCCATCCACTTCCCCTTCATTATTGACTGAGAAAGTATGCCTGCCTCATAAACACACGTTATAAAGAGAAATGTGCATGATCCAATTTTCTTACAGTTTGTTGAATCGTAGTCTCCTGCCTGATAAAACTCTTATTCAGTAGAGATATTTGTTGCATCCCCAGTTGAGAATGATTGTCAGCAGAATTCTCCATCGATATTTATCAGGCAAATTGAAGGAAGGTAGATGGGCTGAGAGGCCAAAGAAGACCCAGGGAGGATGCAGTATTTTGAACAGTAGGGCACTGGCTTGGGCACATGAGATCTGAATTTTTAGGAGCAGCTCTGCCAGCCATCAGCTGTACCATCTTGGGCAAGCCACTTAACCTCTCTGTACCTCAAGTTCCTCATTTTTATAACAACAGGGGTTGGACCAGAGGCTCTGTAAGGTTCCTTTCAGCTTCATAATTCTAAGCTGTGCCTCAGTCAGAATCCTATCAAAGACCTATAAGGTGCTTGGGATGGTTCCCTTGAAGATAAGAGCAAATGATGCAGCCATCTACAGTGTCAGACCTTCCAGATAGGGTTGTAAGAGGGATCCTTCTGTACAGAGTTTCTATCCCTGAGAAGCAGTTATGAGTTAGTTCATTTATACTGCTTGGTGAGATGGTATAGGGTAGACAGCTAAGAGTAAGGGTTGTGGAGTAGGACCTTAGTTTGAAAACCATTTCTGCCACCTCCTGTCCTAGGGTCCCCAGGGAAAAATTATTTAACCTCTCTGAACATCATCTTCTGCCTCTGTAAGATGGTGGTGGTAGAATCAACTTCAGAGGCTTTTGAAGATGAAAGGCAGTTATATATATAAAGCACTTAGTCCAGCAACTGGCAAAATGGAAGTGCTGGATCAACAATGTGTGCTACCACTATTGGTGTGCTTATTGATATTAACATAATTCTCCTGACACGGGCATGGATATACTTCAGCATTTTTTCTTTTTTTCTTTTTTTTTTTTTTTCAGACAGAGTCTTACTCTGTTGCCCAGGCTGGAGTGCAGTGGCGCAATCTCAGCTCACTGCAACCTCCATCTCTGGGGTTCAAGTGATTCTCTGGCCCCAGCCTCCCGAGTAGCTGGTATTACAGGCTTGTGCCACCATGCCTGGCTAATTTTTGTATTTTTAGTAAAGGTGGGATTTCACCATATTGGCCAGGCTAGTCTTGAACTCCTGACCTCAAGTGATCCACCTGCCTCAGCCTTCCAAGGTGCTAGACATGAGCCACCGCACCCGGCCAGCATTTTTTCTTAGATAAAGCTTTCTCTTTCTTTCTGGCTTTAAGTAGCTCTAGAGTCAGAAATATCGGGATTGAATTTCCTGCCCTGCTTTTTATTTTCCTCAACCCCAAATTTTCAAATTCAATTTAATTTCTAAATTGATATGTAATAGATGTACACATTTTGTGGGTACATATGATAATTTAATACATTCATATAATTTATGAAGATCAAGTCAGTGTAATTGGGATATCCATCACCTTTAATATTTGTCTTTATGCTAGAACATTTGAGTTATTCTCTTCTAGCTATTTTGAAATATACAATAGATGATTATAAACTACAATCACGCTACCAATCTGTCAAACTGTTTCTATGTATCCATTAATCAACTTCTCTTCATCTCCCGCCCCATCCCCCACCACCCTGCACTTTCCTGTCCTCTGGAAACTGCCAGTCTATTCTCTATCTTCATGAGATCCACTTTTTTCTTTTTAAGCTCCCACATATGAGTGAGAACATCCTGCTCTGCTTTTTGTAGGCTGTGGGATCTTGGGCAAGTTTATTTGACTTTTCTTCCCCTTCGTTTCCTCATCTGTGAAATGCAGTCAGGTATAGTGCTTACCTCCAAGGGTTGTTGTGAATAAGATAATGGAAATAAAGAACTTAGCACTGTGCCTGGCATCCAGAAGGCACTCAATAAATGGTGGCTGTGCTGCTCATGGTGAAGGTAATATAGATTGAGCATCCCTAATCTGAAAATCCAAAATCCAAAATCTTCTAAAATTAGAAACTTTTGGAGTCCTGACATGACACTCAAAGGACATGCTCATTGGAATGTTTCAGATTTTTGGATTAGGGATGCTTAACCAGTAAGTACATATAATATTCCCAAATTAAAATAAATCTGAAATCTGAAATGCTTCTGGTCCCAAGCATTTCAGATAAGGGATACTCAACCTATAGTAGTAGTAATGGTAAATAACTACCACCACTACCACTGCTACCCTTGGGATAGAGGGATCAATGCATTCAAGTGCCTACATTTTTTTGCATAGCTAACCAAAATGTTGGTAGAGGCAGCAGTTGCTGTTCCTGAAGGGACAGCAAGGCAATTGTTCTGGGCTTCACAGACAGTGTCTGGGGCTTTAAAACAAAGTTGTTTATAGAGGTATGACTGAAAATGATTCAGTAGCGCATAATTCTCAGCAAAGAAGTTCTGTTTATTTTTGCCAATCCTTTTCTGCCCAAGAACCTTAAAGAAAAAAATATGTATTTCTAAATGAACCCTGTATTTCTAAGGCTCAATTTTGGTTGATCACCCATGACTTATTGTCCACAAGCTTTGTCAGCAGCATCTGGGTACAAAGATGTAAAGTCTCTGTTCTTTTTTACCAAGGTGGTCTTCATTCTCAGTGGATGCCATCTCACTCTTCTTGAGCCTCTCAGTGAGTATAGGACTGATTTGATGGCTAGAATATAGATATACAGGAACAACAGGTTCTCAGGCATGTGATATTAGGGTAGGTGGAGTTGTATGGGGAGTGTAGAGATATTATCAAATGGAAATTTAAAAACCGGGTAGTCCTGATAGTTCTGGAGATGAACCTGTTTGCTGAGGGAGGGATATCAGCTGTTTCTTTTGGTTTCCCTGTTTTTCTCTTTAGTAGTCTGTTGAAAGTAAAAAGAGAAAAAGGTCAGTTATTGTAAGTGAAGCCAAATGCCAGGTTTCCTGTCCTTCCCAGACCAGGTAGAAGGGTATTGGCCAGTTTCCAACAGGGTNCCTCAAGTGATCCACCTGCCTCAGCCTTCCAAGGTGCTAGACATGAGCCACCGCACCCGGCCAGCATTTTTTCTTAGATAAAGCTTTCTCTTTCTTTCTGGCTTTAAGTAGCTCTAGAGTCAGAAATATCGGGATTGAATTTCCTGCCCTGCTTTTATTTTCCTCAACCCCAAATTTTCAAATTCAATTTAATTTCTAAATTGATATGTAATAGATGTACACATTTTGTGGGTACATATGATAATTTAATACATTCATATAATTTATGAAGATCAAGTCAGTGTAATTGGGATATCCATCACCTTTAATATTTGTCTTTATGCTAGAACATTTGAGTTATTCTCTTCTAGCTATTTTGAAATATACAATAGATGATTATAAACTACAATCACGCTACCAATCTGTCAAACTGTTTCTATGTATCCATTAATCAACTTCTCTTCATCTCCCGCCCCATCCCCACCACCCTGCACTTTCCTGTCCTCTGGAAACTGCCAGTCTATTCTCTATCTTCATGAGATCCACTTTTTTCTTTTAAGCTCCCACATATGAGTGAGAACATCCTGCTCTGCTTTTGTAGGCTGTGGGATCTTGGGCAAGTTTATTTGACTTTTCTTCCCCTTCGTTTCCTCATCTGTGAAATGCAGTCAGGTATAGTGCTTACCTCCAAGGGTTGTTGTGAATAAGATAATGGAAATAAAGAACTTAGCACTGTGCCTGGCATCCAGAAGGCACTCAATAAATGGTGGCTGTGCTGCTCATGGTGAAGGTAATATAGATTGAGCATCCCTAATCTGAAAATCCAAAATCCAAAATCTTCTAAAATTAGAAACTTTTGGAGTCCTGACATGACACTCAAAGGACATGCTCATTGGAATGTTTCAGATTTTGGATTAGGGATGCTTAACCAGTAAGTACATATAATATTCCCAAATTAAAATAAATCTGAAATCTGAAATGCTTCTGGTCCCAAGCATTTCAGATAAGGGATACTCAACCTATAGTAGTAGTAATGGTAAATAACTACCACCACTACCACTGCTACCCTTGGGATAGAGGGATCAATGCATTCAAGTGCCTACATTTTTTTGCATAGCTAACCAAAATGTTGGTAGAGGCAGCAGTTGCTGTTCCTGAAGGGACAGCAAGGCAATTGTTCTGGGCTTCACAGACAGTGTCTGGGGCTTTAAAACAAAGTTGTTTATAGAGGTATGACTGAAAATGATTCAGTAGCGCATAATTCTCAGCAAAGAAGTTCTGTTTATTTTGCCAATCCTTTTCTGCCCAAGAACCTTAAAGAAAAAAATATGTATTTCTAAATGAACCCTGTATTTCTAAGGCTCAATTTTGGTTGATCACCCATGACTTATTGTCCACAAGCTTTGTCAGCAGCATCTGGGTACAAAGATGTAAAGTCTCTGTTCTTTTTTACCAAGGTGGTCTTCATTCTCAGTGGATGCCATCTCACTCTTCTTGAGCCTCTCAGTGAGTATAGGACTGATTTGATGGCTAGAATATAGATATACAGGAACAACAGGTTCTCAGGCATGTGATATTAGGGTAGGTGGAGTTGTATGGGGAGTGTAGAGATATTATCAAATGGAAATTTAAAACCGGGTAGTCCTGATAGTTCTGGAGATGAACCTGTTTGCTGAGGGAGGGATATCAGCTGTTTCTTTTGGTTTCCCTGTTTTCTCTTTAGTAGTCTGTTGAAAGTAAAAGAGAAAAGGTCAGTTATTGTAAGTGAAGCCAAATGCCAGGTTTCCTGTCCTTCCCAGACCAGGTAGAAGGGTATTGGCCAGTTTCCAACAGGGTATAAACTGCACCCCACGAGGCGCCCATCCTCTGCCCTGGCGTCGTACT
>NW_016819446.1:5309-7179 GCF_001698545.2 Rhinopithecus bieti | reverse complement strand
TCAAAGTGCTCCCGAATGTCCCATCACACGCTAAACATACACAGGGTTATAAAACTATTCAACATAAGGAGAGGCTTAACTAAGTGAGAGGAATTAAGATGACACAGAGTAGTTTCACAGAAAGCTTCCTTCTGGATTTTACCCGAGGATATTTCTTTCTCCATGCTCTAAGGATCGTTCCCAAATGTCCTTCTTCAGATTGACAAAAACAGTGATTTCGATCTACTCAATCAAAAAAACGGTTTAAATCTAGGAGACGAATACACACATTGCAAAGCAGTTGCTCAGAAATTTACTCTGCAGGTTTCATCGGAAGATGTTTCCTTGCTCGCCACAAGCCTCCGGACGTCACTAAATTTAACTTTACCGATTCTTCAAAGACAGAATTTCGAAACTGGGCAACATAGAGTAAGCATAAATTCTGTGAAGTGAATGCACATATCAGAGAGCAGATTCTTGGAACCCTTCTTTCACGATTTTATTGCAGTATATTTCAATATTTGCCATAGTCCTCAATGCACTCTGAAATATCACATTTTCGGTTACACAGGAACACTGTTTAAACACTGTCTTGTGAGAAAAGAGGTATAACTTCCTGAGCGGAATGCTTACATCACAAGTAGTTTCTCCGAAAGCTTCCATCCAGTTTTTATCTGAAGATATCTCCTCTTTCACCGTAGGCGTGACAGTGCTCCCAAATGTCCCTTCGCACATTCGTGCATGTTGGAGTTTCCAAACTGCTTAATATATGAAAGGTTAACTCTATGCGGTATGAATAGATATATCTAACATGAAGCAGTTTCACAGAAATCTTCTTTCCAGTTTTGTCTGAGGATATTTCCTTTTTCACCATAGCCGTCCCTATACTCCCAAACATCTCTTGGTAGCTTTTTCTCCAAAAGGGATTCCGGAATCCTCTTGGAGAAGAAAGGTATATTTCTGTGAATGGAATATACACGTCACAAAGGAGCTCCCAAGAAAGCTTCTATCCAGTTTCTATCTGAAGACATTTTCCTTTCTCACCGTAACTCTCAAATCGCTCCTGAATATCCCTTCACTGTCTGAACAAAAACAGTGTTATGATACTGCTCAGTGAAAAGAGAAACTTAACTGTGTCAGTGGAAGTCACGTGACACAGAGCAGTTTCACAGAAAGCTTCCTTCTGGTTTCTTTCTGAGGTTAATTTTTTTTTTCAGGATATTCTAAAGAGCATCTCCAAATGTCCTTTCTCAGATTCCACAGAAACTGTCATTTCAAACTGCTCAATACAAAAAGTAATTTAACCCTTTGAGATGAATACAAACATCACAAAAGAGTTGCGCAGAATGCTTCTCTCCAATTTTCAGTGGGAGATATTTCCTTGCTTGACACAGGCCTCCGGTTGCCACTTACTATCCCTTCGCTGAACCCTAAGAGGCCGACATTCAAACTGGGAAATGTAGAGTAAGCTTTAACCCTGTGAAAAGAATGGACATGTCAGAGACCAGTTTCTTCGAGTGCTTCTTTCTGTTTTTTATTGGGCAACATTTCACTTTTTACCATAGTCTTCAATGAGCTCCGAATATCACTCCTTTGGTTTTACAGGAACAGTGTTAAAACTGTACGTTATGAGAAAACATTAAAACTCCCTGAGTGGAATGCACATCATCACCAAGCAGTTTCTTAGAAAGCTTCTCTCCAATTTTTGTCTGAATCTATTTCCTATTTGACCATAGGACCTAATGTGATCCCAAATATCCCTTCCTGGATCCATCCACGAGGGAGTTTCCAAGCTGCGTAACGTAAAGAAAGCTTCTTCTATGTGGGAAGAATAAACATAGAAAAATGCAGATTCACAGAAAGCTTCTTTCCAGTTTTTCTCTGAAGATAT
>NW_016819446.1:0-1328 GCF_001698545.2 Rhinopithecus bieti | reverse complement strand
GAAAAGGAAAGTGTAACTCTGTGAGTTGTATTCACAGGTCACACTGCAGTTTCTCAGAACGCTTCTTTCCAGTTTTTATGTGAGGAGATTTCCTTTTTCACCATAACCCTCACCGGGCTCCCAAATATCACTTTAAAAAATCCATGAGAAGAGTCTCGGCGAATGGCTTCATGAGGAGAAAGGTGTAACTCTGTGAGATGAATTCACAGATCACATTGAAGTTTCTCAGAAAGCGACTTTCTAGTTTTTAATTTCCTTTGCCACCGTCAGCTTCATTGCACTAAGAAATATCCCAATGCAGATTTCAAGAAAAGAGTGTTAGCAAACGGATCAATGAAAAGGAAAGTGTAACTCTGTGAGTTGTATTCACAGGTCACAGTGCAGTTTCTCAGAACGCTTCTTTCCAGTTTTTATGTGAGGAGATTTCCTTTTTCACCATAACCCTCACTGGGCTCCCAAATATCACTTTGAAAATTCCATGAGAAGAGTCTCGGCGAATGGCTTCATGAGGAGAAAGGTGTAACTCTGTGAGATGAATTCACAGATCACATTGAAGTTTCTCAGAAGGCTTCTTTTTCCTTTTTAACAAAGGATATTTCCTATGGTCCTATAGTCTTCAAAGGGATCCGAAATATCAGTTCTCAGATTCCACAAAAACAGGGCTAGCCCATGGCTCCATGAAATACAGGGGTAAATCAGTGAGTTGATTTCACACATCACAGAGCAGTTTCTCAGAAAGCTTCTTTCTTGTTTTAGCTACGGTTATATGTGGTCTCAGATCGCCCCCATGTGTCTTATTGCACTTTCTGCGAAAACACTGTTAGCAAGCTCCTGAAAGAAAACAGTCATCTAACCCTGTGAGCTGAATTCACCCACAACAAAGAAGTTTATGAGAAGGCTTCTCTGCAGATTTCTCTGAAGATATTTCATTATTCACCATGGGATTCAACGATATCCAAGACATCACTTCTGAGCTTCCACAAAGTCAGTACTAGCAGAATCCTCTGTGAAACAGTGGTGTAACACTTTGAAATGAATTCACACGTCACAAAGCAGTTTCTCACAAAGCTTCATTCCGGTTTTCTCGGAGGATATTTCCTTTTCACCATAGCCCTCAATGAGTTCCCAAATATCACATTGCAGATTCCATGACAACAGCGTTAGCAAACTGCTTCGTGAAGACAAAGTTGTAACTCGGTGAGATGAATTCACATGTCACAAAAAAGTTTCTCAGAAGGCCAGTTTCTAGTTTTTCTTTGAGGATATTTCCTTTCTCACCGTCAGCTTCAGTGAACTTAGAGATATCCCAATGCAGATTGTAAGAAAAG
>NW_016819445.1:0-368 GCF_001698545.2 Rhinopithecus bieti | reverse complement strand
AAAAAAGAATTCTGAAAGGGCTGAGCTTGGTAGCACTTTGGGAGGCCAAGGCAGGCAGATCATTTGAGGTTAGGAGTTTGAGACCTGCCTGGCCAACATGGTGAAACCCTGTCTCTACTAAAACTATAAAAATTAGCTGAGTGTGGTGGCACGTGCCTGTAGTCCCAGCTACTTGGGAGGCTGAGGCAGGAGAATGGCTTGAACTTGGGAGGTGGAGGTTGCGGTGAGTCGAGATTGTGCCACTGCACTCCATCCTGGGCGACAGAGCAAGACTCTGTCCAAAAAAAAAAAAGGCAATATTAGTAGAGTTGAATTATTTCAAGTTATTTGGAAACACAGCAATTTATTGGTGGGATATGTCCTAAGCA
>NW_016819444.1:0-2318 GCF_001698545.2 Rhinopithecus bieti | reverse complement strand
CCATGGTGAGAAAAGATAGAGGAAGCACGAGAAGGTTTATTTCCCTCTTGGGTTTTGAAAATGTGTTTGAGAACATCCTTAGTATTCATATGAAGAGTTGCAACAGTGTTCAATATCTAATGACACTCTCCATAAGATTAGCATAATCAGTCAATAATGGGGCCATACATGTAGCCAAGTCCTTAAACCAAAAACATCAGAATTACATAATGTGTAACAACTCCAAGAATGTCTAGATCATGAATATCTTCTAACTTTAGTCGAGGGATAACAAAAATGTGATTCTAATCTTCTCTTATTACTACCTTTTCCTTTCCTTCCATCTACAGATCCACAAAACATTTTTTTTTTCTACCTTTCATTAAAACATGGCTAATTTCAATGACATAAGAAAAGGAGAAATGGGGCCGGGCACAGTGGCTCATGCCTGTAATCCCAGCACTTTGGGAGGCTGAGGCGGGCAGGTCACCTGAGGTCGGGAGTCAGAGACCAGCCTGACCAACATGGAGAAACCCCATCTCTACTAAAAATACAAATAATAATAATAATAATAAAAATAGCTGGGAGTGGTGGTGCACACCTGTAATCCCAGCTACTCAGGAGGCAGAGGCAGGAGAATCGCTTGATCCCAGGAGGCAGAGGTTGCAGTGAGCTGAGATCATGCCACTGCACTCCAGTCTGCGCAACAAGAGCAAAACTCCATCTCAAAAAATAAATAAATAAAATAAAAGGAGAAATGAAATACAATCTCTGTAGTCAACATACACGAAGATAAAAGCAAATTTGAAACTGATATATACATGTATATATGTAAATTCATTTCAAATATTATCTATTTCCATGGGCAGTTAGTGGGAGGAAGAAGGATACACACTATATGTTTGGTTCTACCAATTTACATTTGTTGGAATATCTAAAACATGTTTGTTCCAAATTACCTATCATCTGTCTATCTAGCCATCCACAAACATACACATACTCACTCAAGATACACTCACAAATATAAGACAAATATAACTGCCAATTCATAAATAACAATATTTGAAAGCTATTATTATTTGAATATTATTTCAGTAATATTTATTATTTTAAAGTTTTTTTCTTTTATATATTATACTTACTGATTTCAATCATTGAACAAATCTCTTTGAAATTTATAAATTTACATTTTCTAAGTTGAAACAAAATATGCTAGATTTTGTAGGTTGACAGATATAAAGAGTGAGTGATATGGTTCAGCTGTGTTCCCACCCAAATCTCATCTTGAATTCCCATGTGTTGTGGGAAAACTGGGGCAGGTCTTTCCTGGGCTGTTCTTGTGAGAGTGAGTAAGTCTTATGAGATCTGATGGTTTTAAAAGGGGAGTTTCCCTGCACAAGCTCTCTCTTTGCCTGCTGCCACCCATGTAAGATGTGACTTGCTCCTCCTTGCCTTCTGCCATGATTGTGAGGCTTCCCCAGCCAGTTGGAGCTGTAAGTCCATTAAACCTCTTTCTTTTGTAAATTGCCCAGTCTCAGGTAAGTCTTTATCAGCAGTATGAAAACAGATTAATACGGTGAGAATAAATAAAATTTCAAATGTAAATGTATTTTATAAAGTTTCTTATTATTTTTGCTGATGATGGATATTAATTTAGCCTTTCAGCTCAGGTACCAAGGCACAGCAAAATACCCTTTTTAAAAAGATAGAAAATTGTAATTAAATCAATAATTCTGTTTACAGAGTGCCAGTTAGAAAGTACTTAAAAATCACTGGTTTAACCAATGAAATACACTTTAGATTCTGAGGGAGCACATATTTATACATCCATGTTATGTTACTTGAGTATAGATTAGACTCATAGGTCCTGAACCACATGCTGTGATGATGGATTTAACACTTCATAATAAACACTAAATAATATTTACTGTGTATCCTCATTGCATTCAGTTGATTTATGTTAGAGAAATAAGAACCTAATGTTGAGTTTATTAGTGTAGTATTAGGTTTAAGACCTCCAGACTTTTCTTTGTCCATTAACTGAAATAACTTTTACTTGTGAAGGCAGACCAAAATAAATATTCTTCAATTAAGCTACTTGGTTTACAACCATAGAATGTGTTTTAAATTATACATTTTCAGTCTCTGTGGGAGTTGGAGAGTATGCAGAGGTAATGATGTCTTTATGAAAGTACATGACTCCATTGAGGAAAAAATAAATATTGTTAATGAAAAGCATGTTATAAATGTTATAAAGACAAGCAAGACACAAACATTGGAAAACTTTCTGTAGTGTATAATTAATAAATCTTATATTGCATCTACTTTTAACTTTTTAT
>NW_016819443.1:0-696 GCF_001698545.2 Rhinopithecus bieti | reverse complement strand
AAAAAATTTCCAAAATTGTGATGATGCTAAATTTTGTTCTGCTGACTGTTAACTCTTTGAAAGGATACTCTAAAGCATTGACAGATTCTGTCTACCTTAAGGGCAGGATGTGATCCCTCTCTTTTTATTACATCTTCCTATCTGATATTGGCCAAGTCCAGTCCACCAAGGCAGTTTGGTTTTTCTGTTTCTCCAAATCTACATGGCTAAATGGGTACCTAGACTCAGGGTGGATGAGTTTGAGCTTCCTTTCTCTTAATAGCCCTCTGAACAATACACTGAATAGACCTATTTCAAAATTAGGTTAAGTAGATAGGCCCAGATTACATGGAAAGCCTAAACTCCATGATAGGTTTCAATATTTTTTCAAACCTACTTATTGTTATTATGCTAGTGAAGTAACACATAAAGTACAACTCCTTTCTGATAATATTTGTAGTATGTACAGCACGCTTAGGAATCCTATAAGTTACAGAATTGAATGGCAGAGCAGAATTTGGTGATATCCATTACCTGCCTCTACTATCATGATAATACTAAAATGCCACACTGCACCTCCTAATTATGTATTTTTTTCTAATCACAATGTTAATGCAAAGTATTATTAATCAACACTCTGTGCTATTTTATCATCTATCATGTATATTGTTTTTAAACTGACATCTTTTTGTGGGAATCAGGAGGACCAGAGAGAGT
>NW_016819442.1:0-861 GCF_001698545.2 Rhinopithecus bieti | reverse complement strand
TTTTCTAAAATCAAAATTTTCTAAATCATGATTAATATTTAATAGAAAAAAGTTTTTCTCAGTCTAGAATACAGAAGAAATCAAACTCAATTTCTTGTATACTCTCACTCAACAAAAATAATTAACACAGAAGACTTCTGTGACTATATGTGGAAGGGCTTCCCCCCCACATCAAACAAGCAGTCTGTTTTGTAATGGACAACAGTTTCATGTCCTCTAGTTCAATTCAGATACCATCTACCTGGAGAAGGTATTAGATTTCCCAGGTCAATGGCTGAGTCCCCAAGACTGCTCCCCACACAACTTCTTATGGCAATAAGTTGTTTTGCCTGTGCTTCTGATCAATGGACTATAAGTCGAGGTATCCACAACCCTCTTCTCAGGTTCATTTAGTTTGCTAGAGCAGCTCAGAGAACACGGGGAAACACTTACTTATATTTGTCAGTTTATAACAAAGAATATTACAAAAGATAGATATGAAGAGATGCATAGGGCTGGGCATGTGAAAAGGGTCCATTGAGGAGCTTCTATGCCCTCACCGAGGCTCCGCCTCCAGTAACCTTCACATGTTCAGCTATCAGGAAGTTCTTTGAACCCTGTCCTGTTGGGCTTCTGACGGAGACTTCATTGGATAAGCATGACTGACAACTGAGAAGAAATGTGATTAAACAAAAAGAGTATAATCTAATACTAATAGATTAAGTCAGGAAATCCAGCAAAGTCTCTGTGTTCAATGTTTCTTTACTTCTCCGTGGAGCATATCTTCCTCCAGGGTATGTGGCAGGACCTCTTTCGAAATGAGATTCTTATGACCTACAATTGGATAAGGTAAGTCAAAGAGTTTCCCTGTGGCCAGAGCAA
>NW_016819441.1:0-358 GCF_001698545.2 Rhinopithecus bieti | reverse complement strand
TGTGTATATATGTGTGTGTGTATATATGTGTGTGTGTATATATGTGTGTGTGTATATATGTGTGTGTGTATATGTGTGGTGTGTGTGTGTGTGTGTGTGTGTATATATGTGTGTGTGTGTATATGTGTGTGTATATATATGTGTGTGTGCATGTGTGTGTATATATGTGTGTGTGTTTGTGTGTGTATATATGCATGTGTGTATATGTGTGTGTGTACATATATGTGTGTACATATGTGTGTGTATATATGTGTGTGTATATGTGTGTGTGTATATATGTGTGTGTATATGTGTGTGTATATATATATATGTGTGTGTGTATATATGTGTGTGTGTATATATGTGTGTGTGTATGTGT
>NW_016819440.1:0-2213 GCF_001698545.2 Rhinopithecus bieti | reverse complement strand
AGGGCGACCACCCCTGATGGCCGTCCCACTCACGGGCCCCTTCAATAATTCTCCTACACACAGCTCAGGACCCTTCCTCCTCTCTGGTGTCCCCCTATTCTTGAGCCCCGGGCAAACACAGGTCTCATTCTGCTACTCAAATGCTAGCACCTCCCTCTGCAATACGACCTCTTCTCCTAACACAACACTGTTCGCCCCTCATGGTTCTTTCTTCTGGTGCAATGGAACCCTACATAGAAATCTTTCCACCCAGGCCACTAAGACCCTCTTATGCCTCCCTGTCACACTGGTTCCCCAATTAACCTTACGAACCCCTGCAGAATATCTGGGATGGGACAACATATGGGACAGCATACCATCCCCAGAACAAAACGGGCTCCTACTCCTCCTCCTTACCATAGGGCCCTGCATAATATCCAAAATTATAAACTTTATTAAAGATAGAATCAACACAGTCCAACTAATGGTCCTTAGAGCCCAATACCAGCCCGTCATGACAACAGAATCAGTATAAGACCCAAGATTGGCTCTTAAAGGTACCAGAGACAGGGGGGAATGAAAAGACTAAAAGGCAGAAATAAATCCACAGGCAGACAGCCCGGGCGGCGCCCTGGGCCTGGTTAAAGATCGACCCCTGACCTAACCGGTTATGTTATCTATAGATTCCAGACGTTGTATGGACAAGCGTTGTGAAAGTCCCTGTCCTGTTCTGTTCTGTTCTGATTACCGGTGCTTGCAGCCCCAGTCACGTACCCCTGCTTGCTCAATCGAAACCACCCCCTCCCACCCATGGTCAAGCAAGCAGTTTGTCAAAAAAAAAAAAAAAAACCCTAGACATTTGTGCTTTAAAAAAGGGCGGGAGCCCATCAGAAACTGCCGAATGTTCAAACTTCAAAATGTCAACCAATCCCAATCTTGTAACTGCAAAAATGCCCTAATCTTGTGTAACTTGTTTGTGCCTTACTATAAAAGAGACACTGAAACTGTGCTCGGGGCCTCTCTCTTTACCTGCCATTGTATAAAGCGGAGAGGTCCGGGTTCGAACTCGTAATAAAGCGACCCCGGCTATTTGGCTTTGACTCGACTCTGGTGGTCTCTTACTGGGGTCTCGCGACTTCGGGCACAACAGGACTTAGACTGCTGAGCCGGGAGATGGTGGAGGCGCTGCTGGCCAGGCTCAGGCTGCTGTGAGGTCAGCTCTCCTTCATCAAGGGCCAGCACTGGGGTCCCAACAACAGGGGGCAAGAGGACCGTGTGGGTGCTGCGGCACCCAGGCAGTCTTCTGCCTCCTTTGTCTCCTAGCTACTGTCTTTCATAGTTCTTAATTTCTCTCCTCACCTGCTCACTCCCACTTTTTGTCTGTCTCCTGTCTCTTCCTCTCTCTTCCTTTTACACTCTCTCTCCCCCCAGTTTCACCTCTGTGTCTCTCTTTAATCTGTTTCTTCCACTCTCTCACTCATTCTCTTCCTCTCTCTCTCTCTCCAGTCTTTCTCTCTAAATCTTTTATTGCCAGACTTAAGTCTCCCAGGAACGCTAAGTTTTCCCCCTGTCGGGAGAAACACAAGGTAAACTTGGCATTGCAAGGCGAGGCTGGATGGCCCCCGGGGCCTGACCCACAGGGTGTTGAACTTCCGGGAACAGCAGAGAAAGAGCTTGGCACGATTTGTCTTCCCAGGCCGTGGGGGTCTTGAAAAAGAGCCACCACACAGCTCATGCCCGGTAGGCGGGGAGACTATCTAAGTGGAAAGGGGATGATCTGGGCCTGTGGTCTACCGTGCACACAAGCGTAACAGTCGCTTTTGCTTAGGGTGCGGGCGGAATATTTAATCCATTCCAGCCAGGCATTTGTATCTCGGTATCCTGTCTCAGTTGCTAGGGTTTTAGATCTTTTATAAGGGACACCTTGATTTTAGCATGAGCTATAGGAATAACACGTGTAGTTCCTTTAGTAAACTGCAGGTAAGGTTTTAGTGAGGTACAGGCTTCTTAAGGAAGGGTCTCTGCCTTAAGTCTTTATTTTCTGTCTCCCCCTTCACCCTCCCTCTCTCTCCCCGTCTCTCTCCCCCCACTACCCGTCTGTCTCCCCTCACTCCCCGTCTGTCTCCTCTCACTCCCCGTCTGTCTCCCCGTCTCTCTCTCTCGCCCCCCGACCCCCGTCTCTCCGCGCTCCCCTCTCTCTCCGCGCTCCCCTCTCCCCGCGCTCCCCTCTCCCT
>NW_016819439.1:0-368 GCF_001698545.2 Rhinopithecus bieti | reverse complement strand
CCAACGATCCACCCACCCATCCAACCAACCAACCATCCACCCATCCATCCAACCAGCCACCCAACCATTCATCCACCCACCCATCCGTCCAACCAACGATCCACCCACCCATCCAACCAACCAACCATCCACCCATCCATCCAACCAGCCACCCAACCATTCATCCACCCACCCATCCATCCAACCAACGATCCACCCACCCATCCAACCAACCAACCAACCATCCACCCATCCATCCAACCAGCCACCCAACCATTCATCCACCCACCCATCCGTCCAACCAACGATCCACCCACCCATCCAACCAACCAATCATCCACCCACCCATCTGTCCAACCAACGATCCACCCACCCATCCAACCAACCAA
>NW_016819438.1:0-1676 GCF_001698545.2 Rhinopithecus bieti | reverse complement strand
CTTGAGCCACCACGCCCGGCCAAAATTGTTATATTTTCTAATAAAAATACATAGTCTGTTTGAAGGAATATAAAAGATTATGAAGAGATGAGTTAGATATTGATTCATATTGAAGATTCAGACAAGTAAAATTAAGGGGAAAAAAAACAGGATGAACCAGAAGCCAGGCTGGAGTCCCAATCCCAGACCTGACAGCCCAGGCTGATGGGGCCTCCAGGGCAGTGGTCTCCACCCAGCATCCTTAAAACAGCCACTGAGCTCTTGGTGCCATTTTCAAGATTTCAGAAACCACCTTGGCATGGCTGGTCCTTCACTGGGATCTCCACCTGGCAATTATTTACATCTGAGATGAATAAAAACCAAAGTGCTGAGGTTACAGGCGTGGTGGCTCAGGCTTGTAATCCCAGCACTTTGGGAAGCCGAGGTGGGCTGATTGCTTGAGCCCAGGAGTTTCAGACCATCCTGGACAACATAGCGTGACCTCATCTCTACAAAAAATACAAAAAATTTGCCAGGTGTGGTGGCATGTGCCTGTGGTCCCAGCTACTTGGGAGGCTGAAGTAGGAGAATCCCTTGAGTCCAGGGAGGTCGAGGCTGCAGTGTGCCGTGATGGTGTCACTGCACTCCAGTCTGGGGGACAAAGTGAGACCCTGTCTCACAAAGAAAAAAAAAAACAACACTGTTTCCAGAGTTCCTGAGGGGAAGGTCACCGGGTGAGGAAGACGTTCTCACTGATCTGGCGGATAAAATGTCAAGTTTTTCCAACTCCCTAAACCATGGTTTTCTATTTCATAGTTTTAAGGCAAATTGGTAAAATCATTTCTCATCAAAACGCTGATTTTTCATACCTCCCGGGTGTCTCCAGAAAGAACCTTCCAGAAATGCAGTCGTGGGAGACCCATCCAGGCCACCCCTGCTTATGGAATAGCTGAGAAAAGCCCCACGGAAGCATTTGCTCAGCTTCCGTTATGCACCTGGTGGCACTGTGGGTGGGAGGGGGCTGGTGGGTGGATGGAAGAAGAAGGCACTGCCCCCTTGCAGGGACAGAGCCCTTTTACAGAGGGGACACCCCGCATTTGTCTTCCCCACAAAGCGGACTGTGTCCTGCCTGCGGGGTCAGGGCTTCTCAAACCTGGCTGTGTGTCAGAATCACCAGGGGAACTTTTCAAAACTAGAGGGACTGGAAAGACTCCTCCAGATTTGAATTCTAGGTTAGGGCTGGGGTCTGAGATTTTAAAAATCCACAGGTGATTCCGATGCCTGACAGGCTTGAGAACAGCCGCAGGAAGTTCTCTGGGAATGTTCCGGTGGGTCTAGCCAGGTGTGAGTGGAGATGCCGGGAAACTTCCTGCTACTCACTCATCAGTGTGGCCTAACACGTTTTTCACTGACCCCAGGCTGGTGAACGCTCCCCTCTGGGGTTCAGGCCTGACGATGCCATCCTTTTGTGAAGTGAGTCCCTGCCCCTGAGGACCTGCAATCCCAGCTTCGTAAAGCCCACGGGGAATCACTCACAGTTCTGGGATGCCTTCGGGGCAGCCCTCTCTCTGTCCCTTCAGCTCCCCTGGGATGTGACTCAATCTCCCGCCACTCCCCAGACTGCCTCTGCCAAGTCCGAAAGTGGAGGCATCCTTGCGAGCAAGCAGGCGGGTCCAGGGTGACGCATGTCACTCATT
>NW_016819437.1:0-1335 GCF_001698545.2 Rhinopithecus bieti | reverse complement strand
AAAATAGAGGCAGTGTGCGGTGGCTCACCCTGTAATCCCAGGTCTTTGGAAGGCCAAGGTGGGTGGATCACCTTGAGGTCCTTGAGGTCGGGAATTCAAGACCATCCTGGCCAACATGGTGAAACCCCATCTCTACAAAAATACAAAAATTAGCTGGGCATGATGGCGGGTGCCTGTAATCCCAGTTGCTTGGGAGGCTGAGGCGGAAGAATCTCTTGAACCCAGGAGGCAGAGGTTGCAGTGAGCCGAGATTGTGCCACTGCACTCCAGCCTGGATGACAGAGTGAGACTCGGTCTCAAAAAAAAAAAAAAAAAAAAAGGAAAATCCAGTAGATCTTTTGTTCCTAATTTCACCTATAGTGAATTATTTAATAGTATGCTATAGAGTAGAGTCTTATGAGATTTTTATCATAATTGTGAAGTTAATTTACTAATTTATGTAGTGTATTTACAGGTAGTGATTTCTCTTCTGGCCTCTTCTGTGTTTTCTCAGATGTCTTCTTACTGTATCTTCTATGTTCTCATATTCTGTTTCTTTTGGGTCTAATATTTATTGCAGCTCTTCTGATAACAATCTTTGGGCTTCAAAACTTTGCTAGACTATGCACCCCTGCATCAGAACAGAGTTGCATCTATATGGAAGGACACCCCTAAGGCTGATCAATCTTGTTACCCAGAACTTTATCTGGGGTCCCTGTGGACTGTGCTTGCAGAAGTCAAGATTGGAATAGAGTTTCTGCTAAAGACATGGGTGTATTTTTTGCTTTTGGGAGACAAGAGAGTCAGAAAGTACAGAGATAGGTAAGATGGTGACAGGAAAAGGTAACAATAGAAATACATGGAGATGAATTATTGGTGTGGCTAGGATTTTAATCCACTGGGGGAATGAGCATTAAAGTAGGGGGAATATACTTATTGTAGGATATTTCAGAATATATCCTTTGGTTCTTTTATCAAATTACAGCTGTATTCCTCTCACCTCATTCCTACTCTGCCACCCACCCACAGATTCTCATGTCATGAAGACTTCCTGTGGGGAAAAGAAAGATCAGACTATTACTGTGTCTATATAGAAAGAAGTAGACATAAGAGACTCCATTTTGTTCTGTATTTGAGATGCTGTTAATCTGTGACCCTACCCCAACCTTGTCCTTGCAAGAGACATGTGCTGTGGTGACTCAAGGTTTAAAGGATTTTGGGCTGTGCAGGGTGTGCTTTGTTAAACAAGTGCCTGAAGGCAGCTTGCTGGTTAAAACTCATCACCATTCTCTTAATCTCAAGTACCCAGAGACATGTACACTGCCAAAGGTCGCAGGGACCTCTGCCTAGGAAAAC
>NW_016819436.1:0-1677 GCF_001698545.2 Rhinopithecus bieti | reverse complement strand
AATGATTGAAGTTGCTCTACTGGATTCTTATATTATGTCTTGGGTATGTGCTGTCTTCCCAACTAGACTCGAAGCTATGTTGTAAACTTGAGAGCAGCAACTCCATTCCATTTACTAGTACAGGCGAGGTCCCAGTTAGGGTTGCCATAGACATTTGTATGTGGCTTCAGTGAGCGTGTGTCTTTGTGTACATTGGGGTGAAGTGAAGGCATAGTTGTGGGCTGGTTTCCCAGCTGCCCAGCCCGACTTTCCACAGTCAGCAGGATGGACCTGGAGATGTCCAGGCTGAAGACCCTGGAGCATGTGGCAATGACAGTTTCCATCACTCACCCAGGGCGTGGTAGCTTGCAACTGAAGTTGTTCCTCCCCAGCAGCACGATGCCCCTCGTCAGCGCCCCCTGCAGCTGGACTCGTACGTACACCCGCCCAAGCCCTGAGCAACCTTTTCAGCAAGGGCCTTTCCAAGGAAAAGAAATGGGAGAAGTGGATCCTGGCACTGTCCTAAACTGGTTGCACTGGCTATCCCTGGCAGCTGGAAGCCTTTCATCACAAGCCTTCTTCAAGTGCTAGGCCCTGCACCTCACATACACGTTCTCTAATCCTTCTAAGAACCCTGTAGATTAGACTTTGTAACCTCTTTTTACAAATGAGGAAACTGGCCGAGCATGGTGCCTCACACCGGTAATCCCAGCACTTTGGGAGGTCAAGGCAGGAGAATCACTTGAAGCCAGGAGTTCAAGACCAGCCTGGGCAACAAAGTGAGACCCTCTCTACAAAGAATTTAAAGATTAGCCGAGCATGGTGGTATATGCCTATAGTCCCAGCTGCTCAGGAGACTGCGGTGGGAGGATCACTTGAGCCCAGGAAGTCAAGGCTGCAGTGAGCTGTGATCATACCACTGCACTCCAGCTTGGGTAACAGAGTGAGACCCTGTCTCTAAAAAAAAAAAAAAAGACGAAACAAGTCATGGAGCTAGTAAGTGCCCAAGAGAATAAGAATAAACCTAGATCCATGGGATTCCAAGCCTGTGCACACCCCATGCTTGCTTTTTCCACCACACCACGTTAACACAGTTCCTCCTTCCATGAGACCCCAGGGGCAAGGGGCACCTGAGAACCCCTCGGGGCACCCTCCCACATTTCCATGGCTACTACAGGAAGAAAGTGTTGCTGGGGGAAGGTCAGCTCTCTGGCCCACGCCTTCCACCTGTTTCTGCTGTGTTCTTTCCTCAGGGATCCCAACGGCTTCAATGACTGGACCTTCTCCACTGTGCGATGCTGGGGGGAGAGAGCCCGAGGGACCTACAGGCTTGTCGTCAGGGATGTCGGTGAGCCTTGTGCCCTCGCACCAGGCCCTGCCTTTCCTGCTTGTTATCTGGTCCCACTGCATCTCAGAGTCCCCACAGAAAGTGTCCCGTGTGCAATATATAGGGTTGCCACTGGACCAAGAGGGTTGATGCCAAGAGTGTGCCCCATCCTTGAAATGGGCATTGCTATCTGAAACTGTTCCTTTATACTGCCTCTCATATTCCTTGGAGGAGTGACCCACCCATTTTTCCTAGGATAGCAACAAAAAGTCCTTGTTGAAACCACATTTCAATTCCTTTTACGTATAACCATCCTTCGGCCAGTCCCGGTAGGCAGGTAAGGGCAGGACTCATTTCACCATTTTTTTTTT
>NW_016819435.1:0-1269 GCF_001698545.2 Rhinopithecus bieti | reverse complement strand
TGGAGCTTCAACCATCATATCTGTGTTGCAGGAAGAAAGAGAAAAGGCAGATAGGCAAAAAAGAGTCCCCTTTCAGATCTACCAGAATACTTTTTTTTTTTTTAACTTGTAAGTTCAGACATATGTGCAGGTTTGTTACGTGGGTAAGTAGCATGTCACGGGGTTTGGGGTACAGATTATTTCATCATCCAGGTAATAAGCATAGTACTTCATAGGTAGTTTTTTTGATCCTTACCCTCTACCCACACCCCACCCTCAGTTGGTCCCAGTGGCTGTTGTTCCCTTCTTTGTGTCCATTTGTACTCAGTGTTTAGCTCCCACTTATAAGTGAGAACATGTGATATTTGGTTTTCTGTTCCTGTGTTAGTTCGCTTAGGATAATGGCTTCCAATTCCATCCATGTTGCTGTGGACATGATCTCATTCTTCTTCTTCTTTTTTTTTTTTTTTTTTTTTTTTTTGTTTGAGACAGAGTCTTGCTCTGTAGCCCAGGTTGGAGTGCAGTGGTGCGATCTTGGCTCACTGCAACCTCTGCTTCCAGGTTGAAGTGATTCTCCTGGTTCAGCCTCCTGAGTAGCTAGGATTATAGGTGCCCACCACCACGCCCGGCTAATTTTTGTATTTTTAGTAGAGATGGGGTTTCGCCGTGTTGGCCAGGCTGGTCTCAAACTCCTGACCTCAGGTGATCTGCCCATTTGGCCTCTCAAAGTGTTCGGATTACAGGCATGAGTCACTGCACCTGGTCTCTTTTTTATGGCTGTAAATTAGTTCCACCATTGTGGAAGAGTGTGGTGATTCACATAAAAGTAGAAGTCAAAGAATCAAATCCTAAGTCTGACTCCACCTGAGTCTTTAATCCTTCCAATATAATATGAAAGAGGATAAATTATAAACAAAAAGAGTGTAGAATTCTATCATCCTGGCAAAATATACTCCATTTTGCATATTGCTTTCAGGTAAATAACTGTTTGATATATTGTTGCAACTAAGTGTGTGTTTGTATCACTTTGCCCTCTGCGGTTTTCACTTTCTGAAATATCATAAACATTTTTCATATTTTGAGCTTTTCTAATCATTTTATCTTTTTGATGTCACATCATTAAACCTTTGCCATGATGTGGACTTTTAGGTCCCAACTTTTGCTAATGAAAACAGCAGCCATTAACGTCTTTGCATTTTTTGTTTCTATTATTTCTTATTAAACTTTTACCTGTGGAAATAAAGGGTTGAAAGATACAAGTATGTTTACGGTACTTGTCACTTATTGCAA
>NW_016819434.1:0-1969 GCF_001698545.2 Rhinopithecus bieti | reverse complement strand
TTCCTTCTTTCCTTCCTTCCTTTCTTTCTTCCTTCCTTCCTTCCTTCCTTCCTTCCTTCCTTTCTCTCTCTCTCTCTTTCTTTCTTTTTTCTCTTTCTTTCTTTCTTTCTTTCTTTCTTTCTTTCTTTCTTTCTTTCTTTCTTTCTTTCTTTCTTTCTTTCCTTTTCTTTCTTTCTCTCTCTCTCTCCCTCCCTCCCTCCCTCCCTTCCTTCCTCCCTCCCTTCCTTCCTTCCTTCCTTCTTTCTTTCTTTCTTTCTTTCTTTCTTTCTTTCTTTCTTTCTTTCTTTCTTTCTTTCATATTTATCTCTGTCTGTCTCTTTTCCTTTCTTGTATTTTACTTTCTTTCTCTCTTCACAGTCTCATGCTGTTGCCCAGGCTGGAATGCAGTGGTACGGTCATAGCTAACTGCAGCCTCAAGCTCCAGGGAGGCTATAGGGATCCTTCCACCTCAGCTTTGTAAATAGCTAGGACTATGGGGATGCACCACCATGCCTGGCTAATTTTTTTTTTTTTTTTTTTAATATGAGATCTGTGTTACCCAGGCTGGTTTAAAATTGCTGGTCTCAAGGAATCCTGATGTGGCCTCCCAAAACTGAGATGACAGACATGAGCCACCATACTTGGTCCTTTATTCCTTAAATCTATCCATCTTGCTGTTAGCAATCTAATTTCTACTGGAAACTTCTGTATAATATTTTATCACTGCAAATTCACCCACTGCATTTTGTTCACCTGTATCTTCTGTGATGGACATCCAACTTCCCTCAATTTGCTATTTCCTTAAACAATGATGTACTGAACTTTCTCATACCTATCCTTTCATGGAATTGTGGGAAAGTTTCCCTGGCATATACATGTAAGAGTAGGATTGTTTGTTTGTGAAAGATATCATAACTTATCTCATCCAGTCTTTCCAAATTACTCTCCAGAAAGGCTGTAACTGGTTAGACATTTACTTAGCAGTGCATAAGCGTTCCTCACAATTTTAGGAACACTTGGCATAATCCAGTTTTATATTGTTGTTAACCTGCTGAGTATAAAGTTATTTTAATTTATACTTTTCAGATTACTATAAATTTGAATATCTCATCATAAATATAATGATTTTTATTTCCTTTTTTGATTTATTTATATCCTTTTCCTAGTTGATTTTGTACTGTATCCAAACATTTTTCTCTTATCAGTTATCACTGATCTGCTATCTTTGCCTGTAACATCCTCTCTTGAAGAGAAGTCTAAACTTTGATTAAGAGAAGTCTAAACTTTGATAAGTCACATCAATCTATTTTCCTCCTTAAGGTTTGTGCTTTTGTGTTATTTAAAAAATACTTTCTCACTTGAAGTTTGAAAAGACATTTTCCTATTGGTTTTGACTTTTTAATTTATTTTTTGTATTTAAGTTTCAGATTACTTATGGTTTATATTTGTATAAGGTAGAAATCTAACTTTATTTTCTCCATATAGTAAGCCTTTTCTCAGCAATATGAATTAAACATTTACTCTTTTCCCAGTAATTTTTATGCCTCCTGTATCACTTAAAAATGTACATATGCATATTGTGTCTGTGTGTGTGATATTTGTTTCACTGCTTTCTGTTTTATTAATCTACTTGCCTCTAAACAGATCAGCACTACACTTTTTATTAATATATTTTTATAGGTTGTGTTAGTATCTGGTCAGTCTTGAACTTCTATTTTATTATTTCTTAATTAGCCTTTGCTATTCATGAAACTTTGTCTCTCATATACATTTTAGAATCAGTTTTCAAATCTGCCTTCAAAGGTCTGCTATATTTTGAGAAGAATTGCTTTGAATTTTTTAATTCTTCTGGAAAAAATTAACATCTTTACAATGTTACGTAATTTAATTGACAAAGATGGTATTGTTTTCCCTTTGTTCTGATATTTCTTTTATAACTTTAATAAATCTTTAAATTGCTTCTATAGAGTCATTTTGCATTTCTAATAAG
>NW_016819433.1:0-1695 GCF_001698545.2 Rhinopithecus bieti | reverse complement strand
TCTGAGTGATGCTTTTTACTACAGGGGTCATGCAACAATTTAAAGTAGGAATTGTTGGAGAATAGTGGGCCACTAGAATATTAGTTTAAAAAAGGAATTTTGGGGCCAGGCATGGTGGCTCCCACCTGTAATCCCAGCAATTTGGAAGGCCAAGGCGGGCGGATCACCTGAGGTTGGGAGTTTGAGATCAGCCTGACCATCATGGAGAAACCCCGTCTTTACTAAAAATACAAAATTAGCCAGGTATAGTGGCACATGCCTGTAATCCCAGCTACTCAGGAGGCTGAGGCAGGAGAATAGCTTGAACCCAGGAGGCAGAGGCTGCAGTGAGCCAAGATCATACCATTGCACTCCAGCCTGGGCAATAAGAGTGACACTCTGTCTCAAAAAAACAAAAACCAAAACCAATTTTTTGTTTGAATTGAAGGGGGTCTTTCCTACTTGAAGTTGTTGCAGGTGCTACCCTAAAAACTACATATCCCATCAGGCACTGACCATCCCAAGAATTGGGTGGATCTCTGCTGTGGTGTCTGCTTTTAATTGGTTTAAAAGAAAAAGTCATCCTCCACGATGTCAGCAAGGAAGATGAGTTTTCTGAATGAGCAATTTGGAGTTAAAGAAGTCTCCTGTTGATGTCTTTATTTCTTCACATTCCACTACGGTTTTTTTGTTTTGTTTTGTTTTGAGATGGAGTCTCGCTTTGTTGTCCAGGCTAGAGTGCAATGGCCCCATCTTGACTCTCTACAACCTCTGCCTCTTGGGTTCAAGTGATTCCCCTGCCTCAGCCTCCTGAGTCGCTGAGATTACAGGTGCCCAGCTAATTTTTTTATATTTTTAGTAGAGATGGGGTATCACCATTTGGGCCAGACTTGTCTTGAACTCCTGACCTCAGGTAGTCCACCTGCCTCGGCCTCCCAAAGAGCTGGGATTACAGGAGTGAGCCACCGCACCCGGCCTTTTTTAAAATTTTATTTAAGACAGAGTCTTGCTCTGTTGCCCAGGCTGGAGTGCAATGGCATGATCTGGGCTCACTGCAACCTCCACCTCCCAGGTTCAAGCGATTCTCCTGCCTCAGCCTCCTAAGTAGCTGGGATTACACACACACCACCAAGCCCGGCTAATTTTTGGATTTTGGTAGAGACAGGGTTTCACCATGTTAGGCTGGTGGCAAACTCCTGACCTCAGGTGATCCACCCTCCTCGGCCTCCCAAAGTGCTGGGATTACAGACATGCGGCACCTAGCCCAGCTTCGGTATTTTTATTTATTAACATTTCAGCTGGAAATGTTTTCTGACTGCTATATTCCTTTCTACAGTTCAGGAGTACTATCTTACAAGAGACAATTAAAGAATCTTTAGTAAGAGTAAAATGGGCCGGGCTCGGTGGCTCACGCCTGTAATCCCAGCACTTTGGCAGGCCGAGTCGGGCAGATCATGAGGTCAAGAGATTAAGACCATCCTGGCTAACACGGTGAAACCCTGTCTCTACTAAAAATATAAAAAATTACCCGGGCGTGGTGGTGGGTGCCTATAGTCCCAGCTACTCGGGAGGCTGAGGCAGGAGAACGTCATGAACCTGGGAGACGGAGGTCGCAGTGAGCTGAGATCGCGCCACTGCACTCCAGCCTGGGCGACAGAGCGAGACTCCGTCTCAAAAAAAAAAAAAGAGTAAAATGGGGTCTGGCCCTGTGGTGCA
>NW_016819432.1:0-1336 GCF_001698545.2 Rhinopithecus bieti | reverse complement strand
TAGATACTATATTAGAACAACTGTTACTTTAATTTTATAGATGAGGATGAATAATTTGCACAAGACCACACAGCTTATATTAATGCAAGCATTAGTATTTTATTTTCTCATCTGAAATATGTAAAAATAACAAACTAAGGAGAGTTCTTAATGATAAACACAAAATGTTGGTAGTAATTACTAGATTTTCCATTATATTTCCATTTACATTTATTGTTGTCTCAGTCCCTGACCATGTTTTGCAAAATATGTTGCAGAATGATTTTCATTCTTCAGGATGGCTAGATTGGGTGACTGTATGCAGCTTCTTTTATTTCCAAACACAGGGAACCTGTATCAAGCTTGGGCCCATGCTGCTTTATTCTATCTTTAGACTTTTAGAGAATCAGAATTAGCTTAAATGAGTCTAGACACAAACCATCAACCAGTGGCATGTTTCCATAATATTAACCATTTACTTTGAGTTTTGTTGGTGTTGCCTGCTTACAGGAATATTTGAGCTTGGTCTCTAATCACATTTGATACATATTTTTACAAATCTCTTATTTGACTAAAATGTTCAGTTTAAAATGTACATACCTTTAAGCATGAAACATAAAGTTTGGTTGGTAATGGACTCATTACTGTGTTCCAAATATCTGCACAGCGCTAAAAATGAAAATATTGGAATTGTACAATTTGGCAAATTGAAAATACTAATAAATCCTACTGTAGAATGTCCATGAAAGAAATGTGTTTCCCTTGAACTTATCCTGACAAAAGAAACATATAAAAAGATGATGATTCACTAAAAAACCGAACATGCAAGCATCAATTGTAGAATCTTAAGGAAGCCGGTAATTCCCTCACACTCTACAGAGGAAATAATTTCTCTACAGAGAAATAATTTTTTTGTTCTTTTAAATTTTTTTCCTTGCTTAATTTTAGTCTTCATTGTAAGGAAAAAGCTCGTTTCCTAGAGGGACCTTGCCGAAGCAAGACCTTTTGACGGTGTGGTCTGAAAGAGAGCAAATCTTTCCTTTTTGTTAAAAACTATTGGCTAATGAACTTCATCTTTTGACTTTTCCTCAGCCTATTTGGATTCCTCAGTTTAACTTCCATTTCTCTTAAAGCACAACGAAAACATTCTAGTTGTTAGGACATCTACCTTAAATGCTAAGAAGATGTTCAAGTTTTTAACTCCTAAGAATAAAAACGACATCGCAGGGAAGAGCTAAACTAGGAGCTAATGGAAGTCGGTTTATTCTATATTAAGAAATTTCTAAATGCAAAAGCTTTATAGCAAGAAACTAATGATCTTATATATGAAAAAATCTTTTTTTTTTTTTTTTTTTTT
>NW_016819431.1:0-828 GCF_001698545.2 Rhinopithecus bieti | reverse complement strand
CTCCCTGTCAGGAGACATGGGGGTCAGGGACCCACTTGAGGAGGCAGTCTGTCTGTTAGCAGAGCTCGAGTGCTGTACTGGGAGATCCGCTGCTCTCTTCAGAGACTGCAGGCAGGAACGTTTAAGTCTGTTGAGGCTGCACCCATAGCTGCCCCTTCCCCCAGGTGCTCTGTCCCAGGGAGATGGGAGTTTTATCTATAAGCCCCTGACTGCAGCTGCTGCCTTTCTTTCAGAGATGCCTTGCCCAGAGAGGAGGAATCTAGAGAGGGAGTCTGGCTACAACAGCTTTGCCAACCTGCAGTGGGCTCTGCCCAACTTGAGCTTCCTGGTGGCTTTGTTTACACCGTAAGGGGAAAACCTTGCATTCATGGCCTTGCATTCATGGCTGCATCCACCTCCTCCACAGTGGCATATGTAACAAACCCAAAGCCCCTGGAGCACTTGGTGTTTGGATCTCTCATTACCACACAGTCCATGAGTGTTCTCCGTTGCTCAAAATGGCTCCTCAGGCTCTTATCGGTTGTTTCAAAGCTCAACCCTCCAATGAAACATTTCCTCAGCTGTTTGGGCTCTTTAGGAGACTCTGACTTAGACATGACAGCAGGGAGGAGAGAGACTTTAACGATGCTTCTTCAGCGTCATCTACAGGCAGAAAGGCAAATAAACTACATATTTATTGCTCTTTCTCAACTCCCTCTTGAATGTCAGTATTTCTTAAATTTGCTTTTTTTTTTTAAGGTTAATCCACATATCTTGTAAGCATTCTTCATTTCTTTTTGTTCCTGTTTCTTCTATGGCTGTTTTCAAGTATGCTCTCTTTGAATTTAT
>NW_016819430.1:4497-7446 GCF_001698545.2 Rhinopithecus bieti | reverse complement strand
GGGGAAGAGGCTATGCTTGTGTTTCCCCGGTGAACATCCATCTCCTATTTGGATTCCTACTAGACACCTGAAATTGTGTCCTGAAGATGCATGCAAAACAAGACAGAGAAATTTCCTGAGGAAATGCCACAGCAGAAAACAACTAACACATGCAACCACCAAAGTGGAAACAAAACAAACAAACAAACAAACAAACAAAACAAAACAACACATGCTAACCCCTTTACAATAGACAATCCATCAATCATCCTGAACAACTTGTCTTCAGTTACCCAGCTCCAGCTCAACCTCTGCCTCCTCCTGATGACACTGATCCTTCTACCCTCTGTCACTCCACAGATTATTAAAACTATACATATTGGGCCTATACTCCTTTTCCTTATCTTATTAAAGCCATGACATGGATGGACGCTCCTTTCGAGGTCTATGTTAATGATACTATTTGGATACCTGGTTCTGTAGATGATCGTTGTACTGCCCAGTCTTTCAGAAGGAACCCCTTTCAGTATCACTTTAGGTTTTAGGTATCCACCTTTGTGGCTAGGACCAACTAATGGATGTCTCTCATTAGATGTTCAAACGTGGGCAGTCACACTACCATCTGGTCACTCTGTCCCTCCTTTAGGACACTTGGTATCAGGGCTCTCATTAAAACCCCTAAGGCAGATCAAAATAGAAATCGCTGATTATATTCATACATCCCAATATAAGCATTTAGGACCTGCGTGTCCTTTCAACCTGTCTTCAAATGCTGGCAAATTAATATGGAAGGATTGCGTTAGTTCAGAAGGAACTGCGTTATTTCATTCTTCTCAATACACCATTGTTTCTTGGGCTCCTAAAGGTCATATTACTAATGATTGCTCTCAAGGTCACAGAGATTGTCCACATTTTCTCTATAATATTACTTACCAAGAAAGTAGTGACAACACACCTTTGTTATATCGTAGATTTAACTCCTTTTTTCCTTTTAAGTGGAAAGGGGCAGGGGTTGCCCCTCCGAAGTCAAGGCGTGTGACACCCCACTTAGTCCCTGAACATTCAGACTTATGGACATTAACCATAGCTGTGACTGGTATGAGAGTTTCGGATGGAGAATGTGTTACATGTAAATCCACCTTGTCACCTCGAACACAAAACAACAGATTGATTTACAGTACTATTTCCACACAGCCAAAAATATCAGTACGGCAATCACCAAAATGTCAATTCAAAGATGGGATAGTAAAGGTGATGAGGAATTATACTCCCTCCCATTGCTAATGTCCCCCCACCCCTCTCGTACAAGCTATTACCCATCTTCACAAAAAAGAGTAACATCCTAAAACATATTTACTACGGAGTCCAACAAAACTGTAGCACTTAAAAGTTGTGTTAAACCACCATATATGCTACTTGTATGAAAGATGCATATTAGTTCAAAACAAACATAATAATTGTTACCTTGCATACTTGATAGTCATCCTTAGTCAATATTACAGTATTCTAATAGAGCCAGAGAAGAGAAGGTATTTGGCTGCCCGTATTCTTACATAGTACTTGGGAAACTTCCCCTTCTATCCATGTTGTCAATAATATCCTACAGAGAATTCTTAAAAGGACGAAGTGATTCATTTTCCCTTTGATTTCTGTAATAATGGGCTTCATTGCTGTTACTGTGCCTGCTGTTCCTGCAAATGCTGCTACTGCTGGCGTTGAATTACGTCAATCTATTCAAACTGTTCATTTTGTTGATAAACGGCAAAAAAATTCCACTTCGATGGGGAATTTTCAGTCAGATATTGATCAAAAATTGGCCCACCAAGTTAATGACCTAAGACAAACTGTTACACGGATGGGAAATAGAATTATGGGTCTAGAACATACATTACAAACGCAATGTGTTTGGAATACTTCTAAATTTTGTATACTTCCATTCCAATAGAATGAGTGTGTTCACAATAGGGAATCAGTAAAACGCCATTTTCAAGGAAGTGAAGATAATTTATATTTAGATATAAGCAAGCTAAAAGAACAGATATTTGAGGTGTCTCAGGCACACTTAACTGCTTCACCTGTCGCTGAAGTTTTAGATGGTATTTCTGAGGGGTTATCGAATCTCAACCATATTCAATGTGTAAAATCCTTGGGAGGATCCACTATCATTAATTTTGTTCTGTGTAAAATTTATGCTATTGGTTTGTTGTTCATGTGTAAAATTGGAAAAAATATTCTGCAATCCAATCGTGATCAATGCCAAGCTATGATTGCTATGGTTCATTTAAATCAGAGAAAAGAGGGAGATGGAGGAAGACCCCATGAAACTATTGCAATGGAATAAAAGATGACAGGCTCCTGATTATTGTAAATACAAAATTGCATGCAGGATTGTGTAAAGAGAATACCAGGTTGGGCTACCACAATGAGTCAACAGTGCATGACGTGCTTCCCCCTGCAGAGAGCCTATGAACGGATGTCCAGGAGGGAGGTTTCACATCACTGAGATTCCTCTCCCAGAAAAGCAGATGTTCATAGCTCTGGCAATGGAATGCGGCCCTTGTGGAGAGCCTACAAATGGATGCATGAGGGGCTCCCGTTCATATGGATAAGATAGGGCTATAAATGCCCTCCTCTTGCCATGGCTAGATATAACCTAAGTGTAGAAGACATAGGTACTACTCAGCCTTCTCTTAACTCAGTTCCACAGCTTCCAAGGGAGATTCTCCGGATTTTATCACCCATTTGCAAGATACAGCTCAAAAGGCTATTTGAGATTCTCATCCCTGAAAAGTGACTGTTCAGCTACTTGCTTACAAAATGAAAATGCTAATACAGAATGTCAGGCAGCAATTAGACCTATTAAGGGAGAGTCAGATCAAAAGACATGGGTTATGGAAAGACTGTGGTTTCTAATGGTTTTAAGGCAGCATTAGAAATTGCTGATGCACACACTGTATTTTAAATTCTTGT
>NW_016819430.1:0-1673 GCF_001698545.2 Rhinopithecus bieti | reverse complement strand
ATGTTTATTGCCTTTATGTATTTATGCTCTGAGAGCATAAACACTCAGTGTCATTGCACAGGTTGTTGATGGAAATAACACTGCCTTGAAGCAGTGGAATACGATCAAATATCTTGGCTCCTCCTGAAACACACTCCCACCTGTTTCAGTCCCAATAAGTTCAAGATTATAAGTAGTTTAGAGACACGCCTTTGCTCAAGGAAATTCACAGAAACCGCCACTGCTATCAATCTTATTGAATGACTCATGAGTTCTCCTTCACTGTTTAGTCCTTTCCCTCATCGTTTCCTACCCCTCCTATCTGTCCAAAGTTAAAAGAGCTTATACAGCAAGGAATTGGGTGGAGCCCGAGAACGCTGGGCCCTGAGCAAGCCTCCCACCCTCCGGTCCCCTAGACCCATCTTTTAAAAAATTATTCTGTGTCTTTCTTACTCCTTTGATCCCGCCGGACTCAGGGTACCCTCTGGGTGGTGTGGGGCTGGTTTCTCCAACATTCTTCTAAAGCCTTAATCTTAGGTATACAAAATAAAAGAATCTAGGAATTTTAATTTTAATAAAGAATGGAATACTTTACTATTGTGCACATTATTTTATTTCTGTTGACATTTGTTCATGTCTTTTGAGTGAGTCCCACAAATACAGTGAGTGAGATAAAACTGAAGATGAATGTAATATCTTTGGGCAGAGAATTAATGCTGTTTCTAGATGTGCAGAGAGTGTTTGTTACTCTTCTTCTAGTACAAAAGATTTGTGTGTGTGTGTGTGTGTGTGTGTGATCAAATGGAGTTCTAGTTTTGTAAACGTGTTGAGATTGCAAAAATTAAAGTGAAAGCCAAAAGAAAGTATGAGAAGAAATTAACTGTGTTCTGGAAATGTTTTGAGAAGGCTTGTCAATCAGAGTCTGAAGTCATCACCGTTTTGGGAAAAGCATATACTTGAGAGACTTCAAAACCACCAAGAGGTGTCATTTACAAATATTTTGCTGTGTAACAATTTCCTGCAGTTATTGGTAGGTTGGCTCACGTTCCAGGAATGAGATGATATAATTGAGATAACAAGGCCTCAGAAGAGCAATAGGAACTGGGGTCTAGAGTTCAAAGTAAAAGAAGGGTGGGCCTTGAAATGTATACACAGATTCACTTCCTGTGGGAAAAGTGCACAAAGAAGAATGTCAGAGGTGAACAGTCAAGATGGGATTATGAGAAACACACCCTAAATAAGCTCCACCTTATATAGCCGATCAGTGTTGCTTTGCACTGATCACCTATATTGAGGACCCAGCTATAGTTGAGGGAGCCTGAAATAAAGTGAGACCAAACCACGTGCTTGTAAGTGAGTTTGTTTTTTATTTTTATGTTTTGGTAGTTCTCAGGATGAACTGTAAGCATCTGTCTTTTGTGCCCCTTTCAATTAGGGTGGAAAGATGGAGATATTTAAGGACTGGAGCTCTGGATAGCCTACCATATTAGATGTGAGAATGGCAGCCTATTTAACTGAAGACTCTGGGCTTCTCTTGCAGAGTAAAGGGAAGCAGAGGAAAGGGTAAGTGGCTGCCAACCCAGGGGGAATAGCAGTTGAATAGCAGTCTTAGGGACCAAGGACTAGATCCGGAGAATGTGGCAGGTGGAATTATAAGGATTGTCCAAAAGTACAGAATTGCAGGATTATGTTTC
>NW_016819429.1:0-4334 GCF_001698545.2 Rhinopithecus bieti | reverse complement strand
AGTCCCAGCTACTCGGGAGGCTAAGGCAGGAGAATGGCGTGAACCCCGGGAGGCGGAGCTTGCAGTGAGCTGAGATCCGGCCACTGCACTCCAGCCTGGGCGACAGAGCGAGACTCCGTCTCAAAAAAAAAAAAAAAGTAACTTCCCCCATTTGCAGACAAGGAAACTAGAGCTCAGCAAGCCTCAGGGACTGATCCGGGATCACACAGGCCAGCATGTGGCAGAAGCAGGAATTTTACCGAAGTCTCTGTGACTCTGTTTTTTCACTTCCAGCTCAGTGGATGCGACATAAGGATGAGAAATACAAACACAAATACACAAAATGTGGCTGCTTCTTCAAATGCCCACCCTCACCAAGGATGCCCTTGACCAAGGGCGGATGACAGTAGTAACCCTTTGAGAAGCAGCTGCCCTTTGGGAATCGAAGACAATCCTTCTGGTTTCAGGGTGTCAGGGTCGCAGGAAGGCATCTTGGTCCGCCAGTGTGGCTCCATCCTGTTTGCATCTGCAGGCGTGGCCTCTACAGTTCTCTGCACTTGGGGGTTGTGTTGTAGGATTTTGACTGCCCAGCCCTGCCTGTCTTTATCCCAGTGACCTGGTGTCCCCCTCCCAGGCCAGGCAGATAGTACTGTCAGCATTCCTCCAGTTTGGGCTAACTTAGGGGAATCAGAGCTGTTGCTTCTCTGCAGCAGTGATTAGCTGGCACCTGCCCGGCTCCGAGCTATTGATCAGCCCAGTCCCTCATCACGTCTTAGTTTCTATGACTTCTGTTTTCCAGGGTCGACCCTGCACTACACACTAAGGTGGCTTCTGCAGACAAAACAATAGAAGCACATTCTTGCTTGGGTGGTTTGAAGTTAGGTCATAATCCCGGGCTATCTGTCAGTTAGGAAAATAAACACTGGCACCCCCCCCCCAAACCCCCGTCTCCCCTGCCCCCACAGAAGGGAATGCAGGTTTCGGACCAGAGCACAATGCTTCTCTTTTCCATTGCCTGCTCTGGGGATAAGGAATCACTTTCAAGGTAGGGTTAGCCAGAGGAACAGTAGACAATTTGCCTCTTGACCCATGGGGAAAGGACAGATTGGGCACTCCTCTGGCAGGGGTGGCGTGGGGGTGGGGCAGGTGAGCGGCTGCTGCAGGACTGGCCACTCAGTTACCAGGGTCCTCAGGCACTGTCCAGAAATCCCGGCTCCTGCGCCTTCCTCTGCTGGGAGTTTCCGTTTCCCCGCACCTTTTCTTGTCCTCTTGTTGTGCCTCCTTCTTTTTTTGCAATATACTTATTCCTTTATTTCTTGCTCTGCTGATCACTGAAGACACGATCTCTCTCCTGTTTTCAGAATGTTCCTTTCTCAGAGTAGTCTGTTCTTGGTTTATGAATACAGCATCTTCTCCAATCTCTCTAAGGATCCTGATTAGAGGTCTTTGTGGTGGTTGTCTTTGAAGTTCTCACTAATTTCCTTAATTCTCTGTTACTTTAGGGATTTTTCTTCTGTTTTTCTGTTTTTTTATGTGTGGGTCTCACTCTGTCACCCAGCCTGGAGTGCAGTGGTACAATCACAGCTTGCCACAGCCTCAACCTCCCAGGCTCATGTGATCCTCCCACCACAGCCTCCCAAGCAGCTGAGACTACCGGCACATGCCACCATGCCAGGCTAATTTTTTTATTTTTTGAAGAGACAGGGTTTCACCATGTTGCCCAGGCTGGTCTTGAACTCTAGGGCTCAAGAAATCTCCCCACCTCAGCCTCCCAAAGTGCTGCGATTACAGGTGTGAGCCACTGCACCCAGCTGTTTACTTTCACCTTGAATGTAGAGGCTTTCCTCAAAGTCCAATGCTCCTTGGTTGTCCCCTCACATTTTATTTTATTTCTACTTTATTATTTATTTATGTATAGAGATGGGGTCTCGCTATGTTGCCCAGGCTGTGCTCCATTGATCCTTCTGCCTTTGCCTCCCACAGTGCTGGGTTTACAGGCGTGCATCATGGTCCCCAGCCCTCCCTCATGTTTTAGGAAGTCATTAAAGATACAGGTCGGCAGGGCTGCATTGATGGGTTTCAGTTTGGAGTGACTAGGTGGGTAGCAGAATACTTGTCAGAATATGGGGGGTTCATCTTTAGAGAACTGTTTCTGGTATGAGGGCTGATGCCCAGCCCCCTGCGGTTCTTAGTGAGTGAATGGTTGAGGGGTGTGGAAACTGACTTTTGAATTTGTCACCAGCTGTGTGAACTTGCACTCTTTCCAAGCCTCTGCTTTCTCATCTGTAAGAAGGAGATAATTCTAGTAGTGCTGACAGCTGATCGTGTTCCCGCTGGTCTCTGCAGCAGGCATTATACTGGTCGGGGCAGCCGTGGGACTCCAGACGTTCAGCAGACATCTGACCACCACCAACATTAAGCGGGGGATCCACCAGGACCCAAGGGATCCCTGGGCACCCTGGGCCCGGTGTAGGCTTTTACACAATGCAAGTTCTTTTCGTGGCCTCATTCTTTGCTGCACAAATACCTCCTAGACTCCTCCCCAGTGCGGCCTCAAGGACAGACCAAGTGTTTGCTCTTCCTCCCAATTGCAATTTACCTCATTTGCATGCAGCTTTTTCATTCTAATTCCCTGAACCAAGGCTGGCTGCGTTGCCAGGGCAACTGAGAGCGGGGTCTGGCTCCCTCCCTCCCTGGCAGTCTAGGAGACCATAGTATTCCTCAGCACCCTCAGAGGGTAAACCAATCTGCAGTTTCCTCTGCTCATTTTGTCTGTTTGTCCCGGGGTCTTGGTGATCTTTGCAACCCCCAGACTCACTCAGTTTGTCCTGGTCGACTTGGGCTTGTGCATCCCTCCTCTGACGCGGTGAACCCCATTCTTTTTTTTTTTTTTTTGAGACAGTTTCGCTCTTGTTGCCCAGGCTGGAGTGCAATGGCATGATCTCGGCTCACCACAACCTCCATCTCCCGGATTCAAGCGATTCTCCTGCCTCAGCCTTCTGAATAGCTGGGATTACAGGCATGCACCACCATGCCTGGCTGATTTTTTGTATTTTTAGTAGAGATGGGGGGGGGGGTTTCTCCATGTTGGTCAGGCTGGTCTCGAACTCCTGACCTCAGGTGATCCACCCGCCTCGGCCTCCCAAAGTGCTGGGATTACAGGTGTGAGTCACCGCACCCAGCTGAACCCCATTCTTATCAATACTGCTCCCCTCAGCTGGGCCGCCTCTGGGGTTCTTGTGATGCTGAAAAAGAGGATGTGTGCGCCTCTCTTAATCCCCAGTCGTGATTATAGCTGTCACCTGTCTGGTGCTCCACCCGGCCCACGTGGGGGTCTCGGGTCCTGATACAGGATCCGCATTTGTTGGATGGCCCGCTTGGTTGATTGCACCTCCCTGGGGTGGTGGCTCAGCTCACCTCTCCCCCCTCCCCTCTTCTTCCAGCCGCCAGCACCATTTCCTTGGACACCGCAAGCACGTTCTCCCGCTTCATCCCCCTGCTTCCTCTCTTGAAAACATTTTTATTTAATTTAATTAATCTATTTATTTATTTATTTTTGAGATGGAGTCTTGCTCTGTCACCCAGGCTGGAGCGCAATGGCGTGATCTCGGCTCACTGCAACCTCTGCCTCCCGAGCTCAACCTATTCTCCTGCCTCAGCCTCCCAAGCAGCTGGGATTACAGGCTCCCACCACCACGCCTGGCTAATTTTTTTGTATTTTTAGTAGAGACAGGGTTTCGCCATGTTGGCCAGGCTGGTTTCTAACTCCCGACCTCAAGTGATCCACCCGCCTCGGCCTCCCAAAGTGCTAGGATGACAGGCGTGAGCCACCGCACCTGGCCGAAAACATTTTTAAAATGGGAACCTCAGGTGTATCTATTGAAGTACAGCTCATGACAGCCCTGGGCTGCTGACACGTGCTGCTGGAGGAGCCAATGGAGGGATGTGAGGCCCTCACCACGTTCACATCCCACCGCCTAGTTCACAGCTTAATGCAGACAACTGGCGAGCAAGGGCAAGAACAAAGCAAAGTCAACAAGCCCATACATCATCCTTCAGCTGCTCAGGGCCACGCTTCTCCCTGTAGCTACTAAGTAGCCCATATGGCTTAATTTTCCTGGCAGAGCCTTCAGAGGTGGTGGGGATATGTGGTGAGATTAACAGTGCGTGGACGGGAAGGAGATAATTCGTGAGAGGACTACTGTGAGGTCACACCTTCCTGGCTAGCCAAGCTACTGTGGGCTGCCTGACAGTGGCCTCGGGGGCTTCCCCAGAATATCTGCGTGGCCCCCCGACTTCTGGGGAAAGAGGGGGTGATGGCAGGGGTAGGCAGGGAGGGGCGGCGACGGCAGGGG
>NW_016819428.1:0-364 GCF_001698545.2 Rhinopithecus bieti | reverse complement strand
CCACCCACCATCTATCCACTCATCTGTCTATCCATCTAACCATCCATCCGTCCATCTACCCATCTATCCAGCCATCCACCCACCCATCCATCTATTTATCATCCATCCACCCATCCATCCATCCACCCATCCATCATCTGTCTATCCACTCACCCATCTATTCATCCATCTATCCGTCCACCCACCCATCCATCCACTCACCCACCCACCATCTATCCATCTGTCCATCCATCCATCCATCCATCCACCCACCCACCATCTGTCCACTCATCCATCCACCCATCCATCTATCCATCTATCTATCCATCCATCCACCACCCATTTATCCACCCGCCCACCCACCATCTATCAGTCTGTCCATCCA
>NW_016819427.1:0-864 GCF_001698545.2 Rhinopithecus bieti | reverse complement strand
CTCTCATGAGTTAGTAGGAAACTTATAGTCTAAAATCTAGCTCATCTGCACATTTACTCTTTATCCTTTCATAAGGAAAATTAAGTCAAGAGAATATATAACTTCCACTATAAAAATGTTTAAGAAATTTACAAATATATCTTCAAATAATTCAGGTTTTCTTACTTATTGAATTCTATGTGGATGCCCTTCCTTTACAAGTCCTGTCCACAGCCAACCCATAGACTTTTAGCTTTGGTACTCTCGCTGATTGGTCTCACCCATAATATAGTGAGTCCCCTTCTCAGTCTGCATACTTGATTCCTGCATTCATTCCCACTGGTTGACCAAAACTTTCTACCTCACTGATAGGGTAGCAGGATCAAAGAGCATGCAAGTTCCAGCTAAGTATTTGTGTTAGATGCATATACATTATTTTAACTGATCCTCTTTACGACAGACATTACCTGAAATTTTTCTAGAATTAGAAGAAAAGTGAACCATCATTCAACAATTCTCTTCTCTCCCCTTTTTTACAATACTATTTTATCCTATTTTTTAAAAATTATTTACTCAAAGATTTTTGGTGGATTCTCTTCCTTAATTTACCCCTTAAGAACGAGTGCAGCCTAGTTATTTGTTTTACTCTTTATACATTTATTTCTATATATTTATCATGGAGAACTTTAATAAAATCCCAAACCTCAATCACCAAAACTTCATGCTAATAATTTCCAGACTTTAACCCTAAGTCAGGACTATCTCCAAAATTTTATTTATCTATTCATGCATCCATTAGATTGCACTATCCATACACACTGCAACTGAGCATTTTTCAAATTGACTTTTTGTGCCTGCCTGCCCTCCCTCCCTCCCTCCCCCCTT
>NW_016819426.1:7138-19227 GCF_001698545.2 Rhinopithecus bieti | reverse complement strand
CATCCTTGCTTCTGAGGGATAAATTCTACTCAATCATGATAAACACTTTTTATCTATTGTTTAATTCAGTTACTAGTATTTTGTTCATAAATTTTTCATCAGTCATCAGAGATATTATCAAAGATATTGGCCTGTAGTTTTTGTTTCGATGTGTTTTTGTCTGGTTTGGTTATCAGGGTAATCCTGGATTCATAGAATGAGTTTGTAAGTATTTTATCCTACTCTTTTTTTTTCAGAATAGTTTGAGTAGTATTGGTAATAATTATTCTTTAAATGTTTGGTAGAATTTAGTAGTGAAGTCATTAGGCTTTTTTCTACTGGGAGAGTTTTTACTATGATTTTGATTTTGCTATTTGTTATTGATCTGTTCAGGTTTTTTGTTTCTTCCTGGTTCAATCTTTGTACATTTTATGTGTCTTAGAATTTGTCCATTTCTTTCAGATTTTTCAATTTCTTAGCATGTAGTTGCTCAGAGTATTCATAAATGATCCTTAGAATTTCTGTGGAATAATCTTCAATGTCTCATTTTTTATTTCTGATTTCATTTACTTGCATCTTCTTTTTTTCTTAGTTACTCTGTATAATCATTTGTCAAGTTTAACTTCAGAAATACTTTTTGTTTTGTTGATATCTTGGATTTTTTTAAATTTCAATTTCATTTATTTCTGCTCTCGTCTTTATTATCTCTTTTCTCTCACTGATTTTGGATCTCATTTGCTCTTGCTTTTCTAGTTATTCAAGATACATTATTAGGTTATTTATTTAATATTTTTCTTCTTTTTTGATGTAGTCACTTGCAGTTATCAGCTTCTCTCTTATTACTTTTTTTTTTGTATTTCATAAGTTTTGCTATACTGCAATTCCGTTACCCTTTTTTGCTTCAATAAATTATACAGTTTCCTTGTTAATTACTTTATAGATCCGCTGGTCATTCAGGAGCATCTTGTTTAATTTCCATGTTTTTGTGTAGTTTCCAAAATTTCTTTTGTTACTGATTTCTAGTGGTATTCTAACATGGTCAGGAAAGACGCTTAATAATATTTCAAACTTTTATTGTTTTAAGACTTTTTGTGACCTAACATATGGTCTATCCTTGAGAACGTTCCATGTGCCGAGGGAAAGAATAGGTACTCTTCAGCTGTTGGATGAAATGTTCTTTAAATATTAGACATATTGGATCTATAGTGCAGAATAAGTCTGATATTTCTTTGTTGATTTTCTGTCTGGGAGATCTGTCCAATGCTGAAAGTGTGGTATTGAAATCTTCAGCTATTATTATGTTCGAGTCTGTCTCTCTCCTTAACTCTAATAATTTTTACTTTATCTATCTGGGTGCTCTACTGTTGTTGCATGCATTATATTTAAAATTGTTATATTTTCTTGCTGAATTGACCCATTTATTATTAAATAGTGACATCCTCTGTCTCTTCTTACAGTTTTTTGTCTTGAAATTTATTTTGTTTCACATAAGTATAGCTACTCTGGCTATTTTTTGGTTTTCATCGTCATAGAAAATCTTTTTTCTTTATCTTTATTTTCTGTTTATGTGTGTCTGAGTAGGTGAACTTAATAACTTTAGGTAAACATTAAAATTATGGCAGAAATAAAAAAAAATTGAAACAAATTAAAATTGGAGCACAGTATTCCAAAACCTCTGAAATATGGCAAAAGCACTATTAGGAGGAAAGTTTATATTGTTAAACATAAATATAAAGATGATAAAATGATCTGAAGTTGAAAACCTAACCTCACATATAAAGGAACTATAAGAACAACAGCAACAAAAAACTAAGTCAAAATCTAGAAGAAAAAAGTAATCAATAAAGTAATAGCAGAACTAAAATAAATTGAGACCATGAAATTTATTTAAAATTAATGAAATGAAAAGTTGTTTCTTTGAAATGATTAAAAAATATATAGAGACCACTTGCTAGATTAACAAAGATAAATAAAAATCCAAGTATGAACAATTAGAAATGACAAAATGACAGTACAACNACTATTCAAAAAATTAAGGAGAGGGGATTTTTCCCTAATTTAATCTTTTAAACCAACTTCATCTTGATACCAAATTCTGGCAAGGACACAAAAACAATAAAAGAAAACTACAGGACAATATATTTGATGAACAGATGCAAAAATTATCAATAATATACTAGCACACCAAATCTAACAGCATATCAAAAGATAAATCACGTGATCAAGTGGAATGTATTCCTAGGATGTCAAAATGTTTTAACATATGCAAATCAGTAAACATGATTCACTACATAAACAGACTTAAAGAAAATCTCACTATTATCTCAAGAGATGTATTCAGTATCAATAGATGCATTGAATATTAAAAGCATTCAATAAAATCCAACAGAGCTTCATGATAAAAACGCTCTTTAATCTAAAAATATAAGGAACAAATCTCAAAATAATAAGAGTCATCTACAACAAATCCACAGCCAAAATCAAACTGCATGGACAAAAGATGGAACCATTTCCCCTATGAACTGGACCACGACAAAGATGTTCAATATCACCACTCTAGTTCAACATAGTATTGGACTTCTTAGCCAGAACATCAGGCAAAATGAAGAAATAATCAATGACATACAAATAGGAAAAGCGGAAGCACAATTATCTTTTTCTTGATTATATGATTATATATCTAGAAAACACTAACGATTCTGACAAATGAGTACTAAGCCTGATTAATGACTTCAGTAGTCTCAGCATAAAAAATCAACATACAAAAATCAGTAGAATTTCTATATATTGATAATATTTAATTTGAGAATCAAATCAAGAGTGCATTCCCATTTACAATAGCTAAAATAAAATAAAATACTTATGAATACATCTTATCAAGGAGGTGAAGTTCTCTACAAAGAGAATAACAAAACTTTGCTAAACAAAATCATTGATGACACAAAAGAATGAAAAAATAATCCATGCTCATGGATTGAATGTATCAAAATTATTGAAATATTTATACTGTCCAAAGCAATTTACAGACTCAATGCAATTGCTATCAAATTCCCAATGTTATTATACAAAGAATTAGGAAAAAACTATTCCAAAATTAACATGGACTCCCCAAAAAAAGAATTTGGATAGCAGCACACCAACATGGCATAAGTATACATATGTAACAAACCTGCACATTATGCTCATGTACCCTAGAACTTAAAGTATAATAATAAAAAAAAAGAAATTTACTTTGAAAACCATATAAGGATTTATAAAATTGTTTATGCTATCTTTATCTAAATCTCAAATTTAAATAAAATGAAAATTGGAATTAAAAAAAAAAAAAACAAAAGCAAAATCAATCCAAAGCAAAAGAAAAAATCCAGAGGCATCACATACCAAATACATACAGCAAATTGATTTTTGACAAAATTGGCAGAAATAAACAATGTAGAAAAACCCTATTCAGTAAGTGGTGCTGGGAAAACTGGCTATCTATAAGGAGAAGAATAAAATTGGGTCCCTTCCTCTCCTTATATACAAAAATCAAATCAAGATGACTTAAAACTTAAATTTAAAACTTCAAGCAATAAAAAAACACTAGAAGAAAACCAAGGAAACCCTATTCTGGAAACTTCCTTAGGCAAAGAACTTTAGTGAGCTCTCAAAAGCAAACACAACAAAAACAAAAATAAACACGGGATCCAATTAACCTAAAGAACTTCTGAACAGCATAAGAAACTATCTAAGGAGTAGATACACAACCTACAAAACGGGAGAAAATATTTGCAAACTATGCTTCTGACAAAGGACTAATAACCAAGATTGACAGGATACTAAAATCAAGGACAAAAAAAATTATAAAGCAAGCAAAGCACAGGAACAGACATCTTGAAAGAAGACACGCGGGCGCGGTGGTCAAGCCTGTAATCCCATCATTTTTTTGGGAGGGCCGAGAGGGCGGATCACGAGGTCAGGAGATCGAGACCTCACTGGCTAACACGGTGGAGAAACCCCGTCTCTTACTAAAAATACAAAAAAACTAGCCCGGGCGCCGAGGTGGCGGCGCGTAGTCCCAGCTACTCGGAGGCTGAGGCAGGAGAATGCATAAACCCGGGAGGCGGAGCTGCAGGAGCTGAGAACCGGCCACTGCACTCAGGCCTGGGCGACAGAGCGAGACTCCATCTAAAAAAAAAAAAAAAAAAAAAAAAAAAAAAAAAAAAAAGAAGACAACACAGGCAGCCAATAAAGATATGAAAATACTCATCATCACTAATCATCAGAGAAATGCAAATCAAAACCACAATGAGATATCATCTCCCACCAATCAGAATGGCTATTGTTAATAAGAAAAAGAAAAAAAAAAAGCAGATAATTGCAAAGATATGAAGAAAAGGGACTGCTTATACACTGTCGGTGGGAATGTAAATTACTTCAGCCGCTGTGGAAAGCAGTTCAGACATTTCTCAAAGACCTAAGAACAGAACTACTATTCAACCCAGCAATCCCATTATTGGGTATATACCCAAAGGAAAATATATTGTTCTACTGAAAAGACACCTGTGCTTGTATGCTTATCACAGCACTAAGCACCATTCATAATAGCAAAGACATGGATTCAACCCAGTTCTCATCAATGGTAAAAAGTACACCATGGAATACTATGTAGCCATACAAAGAACAGAATTAAGTTTTTTGCAGTAACATGAATGGAGCTAGGTGCAATATTCTTACGTAAATTAATGCAGAAACAGAAAACCAAATACCATATATTCTCACTTGTAAGTGTGAGCTCAATATTGAGTTCATATGGACAAAATGATGGGAAAACCCATTCTAGAAATTCAAAAGGCAGGAAGGTGGTAAGGGTTGAAAATTACCTGTTGCCTACTATGTTCATTATTTTGGTAACGGGTTATAGCAGTCCAAACCTCCACATCACAAAATGTATCCAAGTAGCAAACCTGCACCCCTTGAATCTAAAATTAAAATTAATAAAATAGAAAATAATAAAAATATAAAAGTTATTCTAACTTCTGGAGTTTCTTAGGGCAGCATAATAAGTTAATAGTATGGGCTTTGAAGTCACAGACACTCTGGTTTGAGCCTACCTCAAACCCTTAAAGATTATTTAACCTTAGCAAAATAATTTCACCTCATCTTCCTCATTCAGAAAATTAGAGTTAAGAAATATAATTCAATGTAAATGAGCACAATGCCTGTCACAAAAGAAAACTCAATAAATATTAACCGTGGTAAGTTTATAATGTTTTTGTTACCAATTGACTAAACATACTTTTAACATTCCAAAACTTCTTTCTTCAAAACTGCGTGGTTCAGGGACATTTAATTGTCACATTGAGAAAACATGACTCCCTGAGGAGCCCTTTACCTCACTGTGCCAATACTTTATTAAAAGATGGGTACCAAGCCAGATTTAGTAATAGTGATTAAAACTTCCCTAGCCTACTGGACTCCAACATTCTAAGGGAGTAATTCAAAATCCTTTTTCTGCTACTACTAACCCTTTTATTTCTTTATTGTTATTATTTTGTCCATATGTTTCGGCCTGAAAGAATAGGCACTTGTATGAAAATGAAGGATACATTTTTCTACAGAACACTTGTGAATATTTTAGGAACTGATTTTAACTGCCATATCTAAGCTTTATAATAGAATTTAATAATTTGGGGCTTGTTTTCAATCTTGTCTTTAAACTTACTAATATTATACTTTTAAGAACAGAGACCTGTGACTTTCATTTCTCATTCTGACTGAAAAACTTGTTTTAGAATAACCTTGCTAACTGGAATAAGTGCAGAAATTTGAACAAAATTTGAAATAAGACCAATTGTTTAAAATTATCAGAGAATAAATAAGGTAGCCATACCTTGAAAGGCCAAGATTTCAGGAACAAGGAAAAAGCATTGAAGTGAGCCTCCTGTTCTTTGCCAAGTCTACCTTTAAGGAATTTGCTAATTCTAGAGAAGCATGAACGAGATGCTGAGTAGACAGTGGCAGCCCAAAGCTTTTGACAATTTAACAACATTTAAGAGACAAATACAGTTTAGGATGACTAAGGCTTCCAGAACTTGAAGTGCATGATATTAAACACACTAAGAACTCATTAGATGAGTTCAACAGCAGATTAGACAGAGTATAAGACAAGATCAGTGGCCTAAAAGATAGCTTACTGAAAATATTTATACTAAAATATCAAGAAAAAATGATGGAAAAAGTTTAAAAACATGGCACATGGCAGCAAAAAAGTAGCATATAACCAGGTAGAGTACAAGAAGGACAACAGCAACAATGGGGTTGAAATAATTCCTGAAGTACATGTATAGATAAGTATGTGGGTGAGAAATTGTTTTAACTAAAAACATGTCAAGCCACAAAGTCAAGAAATGCTGTGATCACCATTCAAGAAAAATACAAAGTTAAGCACACCTAGGCATATCTCAGTGAAACTAAGATGAACCCCCCCCCCCAAAGAATTGTTTATAACAGCAAGAAAAAATAAACACACGATTTTCAAAGGAGCAAAAACCAGTAAAACTTATGGCTAACTCCTGCTAAAACAGTGGAAGTCAGAAATGGAATGTAATTGTTAAAGAGAAAAATTAACATCCCAAAAATTCTGTATCCAACAAAATATCTTTAAAAAATAGAAGTGAAACAAATATCTTTTAAGACAAACAAAATCTGAAATAATCTATTGTCCACAGTTTCACCATATAGAGTACTAACAAATGTTCCACAGACTCTAAAATAATGATCCTTGATTTTAATCTTGGAAAACAGGAAGAAGTGATGAGGAATACTGAAAGAGATAAATAAATGATTACATACAAATGAATACTTACTTTATAGAAATTAAAATAATGATGCCTTGCAGGGTTCAAATATATATGTACGCATATGTACACATGTATATGCATACACACATATGATTAAAATTCAGGAAAACAATAACACAAAAAATAGGATGGGTAAATGAAGTTAAACTTCTCTAAGTTGCACCATATTCTGGGTGTTAGAGAAAGTATGAGCCCATTTTAAATTATAAAAGCCACACTTTAAATAACACATACAAAATGTGTTACTTAAACATGGAAGTATTAAGCTTGATATTGGTAAGAAGAAGATAATTAGGAAACCTCCATATCACTGTAAATGAAACAACATACTTCTGACTTCTGTATAACCCACAGGTCAAAGAATAAATTACATTGGTAATTAGAAAATATTTTGAGATGAATGACAGCATGATTATGATAAAAATGTGTGCAATTTATCTAAAGCCTTGTTTTGAAGGAGATTTCTTCCCTTAAATGCATATATTAGAAAAAAAGAATGATTGAAAATCAATAACCAGAACAAACTAAATGTAACAAAATGGAAGAAAGAAAATAATAAAGATAACAGCAAAAGTTAATTAAGTAGAAACAAATGTACATCAGAGAAAATAAAGATAGCTAAATAAGTTCATGCTTTGGAAAAAGTAATAGAATTAATAATCCCCTAGTAAAACCGATTAAGTAAAAAATAAATTTTAAAAAATGAATAACAGCAAAATAATAATAGTAATAATCACACCTAACACATTAAGCATTTAAAATGTTCCAGGTTTTGTACCAAACCTCCTATTTGCATTGTATCAGGGATTCTCGATACTGGCTGCTTATTATAATCAAATAAAGAACTTTCATAAAATGTTCATAATCCACCTAGGTAATTGATCTGATTATAAAATGTGGATGAAAAGTATTGTATTATACTATGTAATAATTACACCTACCCTCTGAGATATTACTCCTATCAATATCTTTATTTTCAAAAGTAAAACAGAGATAAAAGAAGGATAAGTAACAAACTCTGGGTAAAGCAGCTAGATAAGGTAATTAATTGTCAATGCTGCAGTATCTTTATACTCTGATAGACACATAGTATTTGAACAATGTTATGAGCTGTCCTACCCTTCAGTAACACTTCAGTTCACAGAGTAACTCTAAAATTTCTCTAGAGTTCAGGTCAAAGGCGAGAAAGTTAGTTAAATCAAGCAACACCCTACTCCTAATCAATGCCTCACCAATGCTTCTTCATGTATTTTTGCTAGAATGGAAGTGCTCAACTGCTCCATGAAAACATTCCTGACCATGTCCCCAGGTAAAATTATTTGCTTCCTTCCTTACTGCCCTATACAGTGTAAATACTTCTATAATACTCTCTCCTTGAAGGTAGAGATGACATGTTATTTGTTTCAGCATTCCCAGAATTTAGTGCAGTCCTTGCCACATAGTAAGTTTTCACTAAAGGTGAATGAATGAATGAATCAATGAGTGAATGAGGAGAGATATTCTACAATTATCAGTGGCATCAGTGCGGGGGTTTCCAACATACTTCTCTCCTCTCCCTTGATAAAAGGCATTTGTGTAAGCCCCATGATTTCTTTCAAGCTTCGTGTTCCAGGAGATAAAGTGTTGAAGTTCAGAGTTGTTCTCTTTGATAACAATTTCAAATTTTAAAGTGTTCCCCAAACATCTTCAGTTGATTGCTAGTTTCCTATAATGGCTAACATTTATTTGGCATTTACCGTGTGCCAGGTTATTTTTATCTCAATTCATTCTCAAAACGAGCTCATGAGGTAGATACTATTACTATCCTTATTTCACAAATAAGAAACTGCGTCTATAAGAGGCTAAATAATTTACTCAAGTTTACCTGAGAGTAGAGCCAAATTAATTTCCAGTTATACATGACTACAAGATGGAATGATTAGGCTACATTGCTTCTCAAATACTCATAATGATAGCTAAACTTAACATTTCTTGAGCAATCATTTGCAAGGCACTCGGAGAAGTGCTTGATCAAACCTACTTCACACAAACAACTGTGAGAATTCAGTACTATCATCGTCTCCAGTTTTTATTAATAAAAAGAATATATTACTTATAAAATGATTAAATAATCTATACAAATGCACCCAGAACATTCTTGCATCTTTCTGTTATGTCACTCACTTCCTTTTCCACGCTACAATGGTCTTCTCTCAGGTCCACCACAACCAACCATTTCTTATTCATATTAGGACTTTACAAACATGCTCCCATGCCTGGAATCCTTCCCTCAACTTCTCTGCCTAGATTTAGTTCTACTCATTTTTCAAGTCACAGCTTAAGTATTCCTTGACTCAACTCTAACTCTCAGTTCTAACTCATCACCACTATTTTACTATCATAATAACAGAAACTTGTATTTTTCTCCTCCAAATTTAAAATGACTTGAAAATTATTAACTTACATTAATTGTGTGATTATTTATTAAATTTTGTCTCTTCTATTGGATTATCAGCTTTCTGATAGGTTTACTTATTGTTCAGATGTTTCACTTTTATTCTATATCCAGTGCCTGGCATATAGAAGACATGCAGAAAATGCATGTTAAAAGATCAAATAAGAAAAATCTTGATGTCGTTTGGATCTGTGTCCCAACCAAATCTCAGGTTGATTTGCAATCCCCAGTGTTTGAGGTGGGGCCTGGAGGGAGCTGATTGAATTGGGGGGCAAATGTCTTATGAATGGTTTAGTACTATCCTCCTTGGTACTGTATAGTGAGTGAGTTCTCATGAGATCTGGTTGTTTAAAAGTGTGTAGCACCTCTCCCCTCATACTGGGTTCTTCCTTCTCTGGCCATGTGAAGTGACTCACTTCCCCTTTGTCTTCCACCATGATTGTACATTTCCTGAGGCCTCCCCTGAAACTGAACAGATGGCCAGAATTATGCTTTCTATACAGCCTGGAGAACGATGAGCCAATTAAACCTCTTCCCTTTAGAAATTATCTAGTCTTGGCTATTTTTTATAGCAGTGAGAGAATGGACTAATACATAAAATTGGTACTAGGAGTGGGGCATTGCTATAAAGATACCTGGAAATGTGGAAGCAGCTTTGGAACCGCGTAACAGGCAAAGATTTGAACACATTGGAGGGCTCAGAAGACAGGAAGATGAGGGAAAGTTTGGAACTTCCTAGAGGCTTTTGAATGCTTTTACCAAAATGCTGATACTGATATGGAGAGAGATAGCCAGACTGAGGTGGTCTTAGATGGACATGAGGAACATATTGGGAACTAAAGTAAGGGTCACTTTTGCTATGCTTTATCAAAGAGATTGGTGACGTTGTTTGCCCATTCTACGAGATCTGTGGAATTTTGAACTGGTGAGTCATGATTTAGGGTGCCTGATAGAAGAAATTTCTAAGCAGCAAAGTGTTCAAGAGTGACCTGGATGCTTCCAATAGCCTATTTTCACATGCATGAGCAAAGAAATAACCTGAAGCTAGAACTTATATTTAAAAGGAAAATAAAGCATAAAGGTTTGAAAACTTTGCAGCCTGGCCATGTGGCACAAAATAAAAAACAATTCTCGGGGAGGAATTCAAGGTGGCTATAGAAATTTTCATAAGGAAAAAGAAGCCAACTGCTTCAAAGGCAATACAGAGACTTTGCAGCAGCCCGTCCATCACAGACCTGGAGGTTTAGGAGAGAAGAATGGTTCTGTGGGCTGGGTCCAGTGCCCCTCTGCCCTTTGTAGCCTCAGGACACTGTTTCTCATATCCCGACTATTCCAGGTCCAGTTGTGGCTCAAAGGGGCCCAGTTATAGCTAGGACTCCTGCTTCAGAGGGTGCAAACTGTAAGCCTTGGCACTTCTCTCATTCTGTGGGTACAGAGAATGTAAAAGTTGGTCTTGGGAGCCTTCACCTAGATTTCAGAAGATGTAAGGGAAAGCCTGAATGCCCCGGCAGAAGCCTGCTACAGAGGCGGATCCTTCATGAAGAACCTCTACTGAGGCATTGCAGAGGGGAAATGTGGGGTTGGAGCACCCACAGAATTCCCACTGGGGCACTTCATAGTGAAGCTATGAGAAGAGGGCCACCGTCCTCTAGACCCCAGAATGGTAGATCCACTGGCAGCTTGCAAACTGTGCCTGGAAAATCCACAGGCACACAATGCCAGGCTGTGAGAGCAGCCACCAGGGCTTACCCCTATAAATTCACAGCTGCCCAATGACTTGGGAGCCTAACTCTTGCACCAGCATGTCTTGAGTATCACACATGGAGTCAAAGGGGATTATTTTGGAGCTTTTAGATTCAATGACTGCCTTTCAAGGCTTCAGACTTGCACAGGGCCTGTAGCCCCTTTCTTTTGGCCAATTTACCTCTTTTGGAAAGGGAGTATTTACCCAATTCCTATACCCCCACTGTATTTTGGAAGTAACTAACATGTTTTTGATTTTACAGGCCCATAGGCAGAGGAGACTAGCCTTATCTCAGATGAGACTTTAGACTTTAGACTTTTGAGTTAAGACTTTGGAGGACTATTGGGAAGCCACAATTGTATTTTCAAATGTAAACAGTTCATGCGATTTGGAGGAGCCAGGGGCAGAAACATAAGGTTTGGATCTATGTTCTCAGCCAAATCTCAGGTTGAATTGCAATCCCGTGTTGGAGGTGAGGCCTGCTGGGAAGTGATTGAATTAGGTTGTCAGAGTTCTCCTGGATATTTTAGTATCATCTCCCTCGGTACTGTATAGTGAGTGAGTTCTCACTAGATCTTGTTTAAAAGTGTTTAACACCTCCCCTGTCATTCTCACTTTCTCTTGCTCTGGACATGTGAAGTGACTCGTTCCTGCTTTGCCTTCTACCATGATTGTGCCTTTCCTGAGGCTTGCCCAGAAGCCAAATTGATGGCCAGCATCAGGCTAGTTCTGTGCAGCCTGTGCAACTGTGAGCCAATTAAACTTCTTGTCTTTATAAATTGCCCAGTCTCAGATATTTCTTCATAGCAGTGTGAGAAGGAATTAATCCAGGCCTTAAGCATGATTCTTAATTCTTGGGCATGCACTACTAATTACTACTTAACAGAGAACCTTTAGAAATTTATTTCCTCAGTCTATAGTTACATCTCAATACAAGAAGTCCCGTACTTTATTTTTTCTATTAGGTAAAGTAAGAATTATTTTTGTTTTTCCTAGATACCCCATTTCTAGCAGTAAAAGATTTTTCATTCTACTTTAAAAGGATTTGGTTGGGGAAATACTGTTTTTTTTTTTTTTATATCAATGTAAT
>NW_016819426.1:3023-5476 GCF_001698545.2 Rhinopithecus bieti | reverse complement strand
CCATGATGACTTCTTATTAATGGCTAATAGCTTAGGATACATCAAGTAAATTGTTGAGCTTTTTACACTCATTTTTTAATTTTATCCTCACAACTACCCTATGAGTCAGGTTTTAATTTCAATCCTTATTTTACATAAGAAGAAACGATGGCATAAAACAGTTATACAAGTTAAATTATGCACTCTGATCATAAAAGCAAGGGAAGAATTATATATCATTCAAGTATATGAAAAATGTTTATTTTTCAGTTTTTAAAAGAGCCTTGAAGAAGCAATTGAACTTCTCTACAGGAGGAGATTGTGAAAATGGGCATTCAAATAAAAGAAAACAGTTTTTGCAAAGTTTCTAAGTAAAGAAAGTGCATAGTCTCTTTGTAAAATGTCAAATGTAAATAGAATGTTATGACTATAAATGTGAGCTCTGCATTCAAAGTACCTGGTTTTGAAATCTTGCCAATAGCTACGTGACCTTGGGCAAATTACTTTTCTATTTGCCATTTAGTTTATCCATAAAATGAAGGTGATAATTGTACCTTTCATGTATGGTCTTTGTGAGGACTAAATAAGACGATACTTATAAAATGATTAGAACATGACCTGTCACACACAATAATGGTGAGTAGCCTGAGGGGGCTGGCCTAGTAAAATAGCACAATGCTATTAAACCTCAAGAGCATACCTTCTTTTTCCCTCCAATCAGTTCCTCGTACAGAACTTGTATAGCCAATATTAACCTCTTCTCCTTTTGATCTTCTATTACTGTACTTTTTCATGTAAGACACCCAGTAGTTAGCTTTTCCATTATCGCTCCAATCCAAAGTGGCTTGTCATCTCTTTTTTACTTATTTATTTTATTATTATTTTTTAATTATTTATTTTGAGGCAGAGTCCCGCTCTGTCACCCAGGCTGGATTGCAGTGGTGTGATCTCGGCTCACTGCAAGCTCTGCCTCCTGGGTTCATGCCATTCTCCTGCCTCAGCCTCCGGAGTAGCTGGGACTACAGGAGCCTGCAACCACGCCCAGTTATTTTTTTGTATTTTTAGTAGAGACGGAATTTCACCTTGTTAGCCAGAATGGTCTCAATCTCCTGACCTTGCGATCAGACCGCCTCGGTCTCCCAAAGAACTGGGATTACAGGCATGAGCCACTGTGTCTGGCCTTGGCTTGTCATCTCTTAACTCATATTTTGATCATTACTGGGCTATTTTTTAGGGTTATCATACTATAGCTAGTTTTTATTTATTTATTTATTTTTTTATTATACTGTGAGTTCTGGGATGCATGTGCAGAACATGCAGGTTTGTTACATAGGTGTACACCATGCCATGGTGGTTTGCTGCACCCATCAATCACTCATCCACATTAGATATTTCTCCTAGTGCTATCCCACTCGCTGACAGGCCCCAGTGTGTGATGTTCCCCTCCCCGAGTGCATGAGTTCTCATTGTTCAACTCCTACTTATGAGTGAGAACATGTGGTGTTTGGGTTTATGTCCCTGTGTTAGTTTGATGAGAATGATGGTTTCCAGCTTCATCCATGTCCCCACGAAGGAAATGAACTCATTCTTTTTTATGGCTGCATAGTATTTCATGGTATATATGTGCCACATATCCAGTCTATCATTGATGGGCATTTTGGTTGGTTCCAAGTCTTTGCTATTGTGAATAGTGCTGCAATAAACATATGTGTGCATGTGTCTGTGTAGTAGAATGATTTACAATCCTTTGGGTATATACCCAGTATTGGGATTGCTGGGTCAAATGGTATTTCTGGTTCTAGATCCTTGAGGAATCACACGCTATCTTTCACAATGGTTGAACTAATTAACACTCGCACCAACAGTGGAAAAACATTCCTATTTCTCCACTTCCTCTTCAGCATCTGTTGTTTCCTGACTTTTTAATGATCACCATTCTAACTGGCATGAGATGGTATCTCATTGTGGTTTTGATTTGTATTTCACTAATAACCAGTGATGATGAGTTTTTTTTTTTTTATGTATATGTTTGTTGACTGCATAAAAGTCTTCTTTTTAGAAGTGTCTGTTTATATCCTTTGCCCACATTTTGATGGAATTGTTTGCTTTTTTCTCACAAATTTGTTTAAGTTCATTGCAGATCCTGAATATTAGACCTTTGTCAGGTGGATAGATTGCAAAATTTTTCTCCCATTCTGTAGGTTGCGTGTTCACTCTGATAATAGTTTCTTTTGCTGTGCAGAAGCTCTTTAGTTTAATTAGATCCCATTTGTCAATTCTGGCTTTTGTTGCCATTGCTTTTGGTGTTTTAGTCATGAAGTCTTTGCCCATGCCTATGTCCTGAATGGTATTGCCTAGGTTTTCTTCTAGGGTTTTATGGTTTTAGGTCTTATGTTTAAGTCTTTAATCCATCTTGAGTTGATTTTATATAAGGTGTAAGGAAGGGCTCTAGTTTCATTTTCTTCATATGGCTA
>NW_016819426.1:0-2334 GCF_001698545.2 Rhinopithecus bieti | reverse complement strand
GGGGGATCCCCACAATACAGTACATCTGCTCTAACAAAAGGAGCCAGACTGGTTCTTTGAGCAGGTCCCTGATCCCATTTCGTCTGACTGCATAAGGTCTCCCAGTGGGAGTTTCCAGCCACTTACTAGAGCTCAGTTCCCCCCTTAATAAAGATTCCAGAGGAAAAAGCTGGCTATGTCATCTTTGCTGTTTTGCAGGATTTACTGGTGATGCTGGTATGGAAAAAAACTGAGGCAACTGGAATCTGGAATTGAATCCCAGAAACCTGCAGCAGCCCTATGGTAGATTGGCCTGATGGTTAAAAGAAAAACAAACAAACAGAAAACAATGACAACAGCCACATAAACAAAAAAGACCTTGCAGAAACATTATTCAAAAGTCAGCAACGTCAAAGATGGAAGGTAGATAATCCTACAAACATAAGAAAGGATCAATGTAAAAAGAATGAAAACTCAAAAAGCCAGAGTGCCTCTTCTCCAAATGACCTCGACACCTCCACAGTGAGGGCACAGAACTAGGCTGAGGCTGAGATGGCTGAACTGTCAGAAGTAGGCTTCAGAAGATGGATGATAACAAACTTTGCTGAGCTAAAGGAGCATGTTGTTATGATAACAAACTTTGCTGAGCTAAAGAAGCATGTTGTTACCCAGTCAAAGAAGCTAAGAATCATTATAAAACAATACAGGATCTGATAGCCAGAGTAGCCAGTTTTGAGAGGAACATAACTGACATAATGGAGCAGGAAAACACAACATGAGAATTTCACAAGTGTCAATAACAGAATAAACAAAGTAGAAAAAATAATCTCAGAGCTTGAAATCTATGTTTGTGAAATAAGACAGGCAGAGAAGAATAGAGAAAAGAATAATAAGAAGAATAAAACCTCTGAGAAATATGCGATTATGTAAAGAGGCCAAACCTATGACTGATTGGGGTAACTGAAAGAAATAAGGAGAATGGAATCAAGTTGAAAAACATCCTTCAGGATATCATCCAGGAGAACTTCCCCAACCTATAATAGCAAGACAGGTCAACATTCAAATTCTGGAAATCCAGATAATATAAATAAGATACCCCACAAGAAGGTAAGCCACAAGACACATAATCATCAGATTCTCTAACCTCAAAGTAAAGGAAAAAATATTAAGACAGCCAGAAAGAAAGGCCAGGTCATTTATGAAGGGAAACCCATCAGTATAACAGTGGAACTCTCAGCAGAAACCCTGCAAGCCAGAAGAGATTGGAGGCGAATATTCAACATTCTTAAAAAATGAAATTTTTTACGCAGAATTTCATATCCAGCAAAACTAAGCTACATGAGCAAAGGAGAAATAAGATATTTCTCAAACATTCAAATCCTTAGGGAAATCATCATTCTCAGGTCTGCTTTGCAAAAGCTCCTGTAGGAAGCACTAAATATGGAAAGGAAGATCCATTACCAGCCACTACAAAAACAAACTGAAGGACACAAACAAGTCACACTATGAAACAACCACATAAATAAATCTACAAAATAATCAGCTAGCATCATGATGACAGGATTAAATTTCCACATAGCAACACTAACCTCAGATGTAAATAGGTGAAATGTCCCAATTAAAAGCCAGAATGACAAGCTGGATAAAGAGCCAATACCCATCAATATGCTGTCTTCAAGAGACCAATCTTATGTGCAAAGACACCCATAGGCTCAACATAAAAAAAAAAAAAAAAAATTGAGGAAAATTTACCAAGCAAATGGAAAAGAGAAAAAGCAGGGATTGCAATGCTCATTTCTGAGAAAGCAGGCTTTACTCCAGCAAACATCAACAAGCAGAAAGAAGGACATTACATAATGGTAAATGGTTCAAATTAACAGGCAGGACCAACTATCCTAAATATATGTGCAATACAAGAAAACAAAGATTCATAGAGCACATTCTTAGAAACTTACGAAGAGACTTAAACTTTCAAACAATTATAGTGGCAAACTTTAAATCTCCACTGGCAATATTAGACAAATCATTGAAGCAGAAAATTAACACAGATATTCAGAACATTAACTGAGCTCTGGATCATGTGGACCTGAGCGATATCCACACAATTTTCCACCCAAATTTTCTTTTTTCTTTTTTCTTTTTTTTTTATACTTTAAGTTCTAGGGTACATGTGCATAACGTGCAGGTTTGTTACATATGTATACTTGTGCCATGTTGGTGTGCTGCACCCATCAACTCGTCAGCACCCAACAATTCGTCATTTATATCAGGTATAACTCCCAATGTAATCCCTCCCCCATCCCCTCCCGATGATAGGCCCCGATGTGTGATGTTCCCGTTCCTGAGTCCAAGTGA
>NW_016819425.1:0-693 GCF_001698545.2 Rhinopithecus bieti | reverse complement strand
TAATAACAAAAAAAAGTGTTTGAATGGACATTGTTAAAATACTGTGAATTAGATTTGATCTTATAATTAATCACATTGCAAAAATCAATAGTGGTTACAGCCTCAAATCAGAAATATTCCATTTTTACTAGAAGCCACAAATATAAATCAATCTATTTTAATGAAACACAGATGTAAATCAGTCTACATTAAAGTTTGAGATTATACTACAGAAGCTTCTTTTTCTTTAAATCTGATTTGGTGTCTAAATTATTTCAGCAAATACCAAGAACCTTTGCTGGGTGCAGTGGCTCTCGTCTGTTATCCCAGCACTTTGGGAGACTGAGGCAGGCAGATCACTTGAGGTCAGGAGTTCGAGACCAGCCTGGTCAACGTGGTGAAAACCTGTCTCTACCAAAAATACAAAAACTAGCTGGGCATGTTGGTGCATGTCTGTAATTCCGGATACTTGGGAGGCTGAGGCAGGAGAATCACTTGAACCCTGGAGGCAGAGGCTCCAGTGAGCTGATATGGCACCATTACACTCTAGCCTGGGGGACAAGAGTGAAATTCTATCTCAAAAAAAAAAAAAAAAAAAAGAAAAGAAAAGAAAAAACCTTGACATTGTACTATAACCAGAATTGGTATACACAATATAAAGACAAAACAACTTAATAATTACTACAAAATAAACAAAACCCAAAGCCTGCAATT
>NW_016819424.1:119427-125082 GCF_001698545.2 Rhinopithecus bieti | reverse complement strand
GTCATTGCATTATATTTTATTGCAAACTGGTCCATTTTCATATGTAACCTAAAACAATGAGCAACAGGCACATTAGCCTGCAAGTTCTCCTAGAGCTACTGGTGGCATTATGGTTCCAGGGTGTGTTTGTGGCCTCTGGGGGATACTGATTGCAGTGTGTTTGTCTAGAAGATTAAGAACATCTCTCTGTGATATTAGTTGAATTCAGTATTAGAGAAGAGCTGGAGTCTTTTTAAATGACACAAGAGCTGGACCACAACATGCTTCTGAGCAGGCTGTAATACTGTCCCTGTAATGGAAACCAAGCCTTTCTGTGATCTCACCTGCTCAAGTCAGGGTGGATCCCTCCAGGATGTAAGGTATGGCAGTCGGCCTAAATCTGCTTCTGAACACTGAAGCTGAGTGCTCCCATCTTCCTACCATCAGTTACAGAGACTGGAGAAGCTGCATCTTCTCAGACACCAAAACAATGGGTTCAGTCACCTGTGTGAGGAGCTCGGTGCTAGAAGATAAAATAGCAGTACCTGTTTGACACATCGTGCATCCATCCATTCATCTGTCCATCCATTCATCCGTCTGTCCATCCATCCATCCATCCATCCTCATAGTTAACAGGCATTAAGGTCAAATGACACCATCCTTCTGGTTAAGCTTTAGACTTCCCCAGAATAGAAACAAGGAAGTAAGGGGGTTGTGGTGAACTCAGTTCCTAGACCTAAGAAGAGATGGCTCCTTCTCCTTAATATTTCCATCCCGAGAGAGCCTCTTATCATTGATAATTTCAAAACATAATTTAAAAACCCTGGACCTCCCTCTACAACCCTAGTTACTGTTCTCTTTACATATATTCTCCCATTGCAACCAAAGTTCTATGAAGAATTCTCAATACTCAACTCATCCCTTTACACCTCCCTCCACCTCAGTCCTCGTTCCTCATCTAATGGTGCTTTGTTACCGCACCCCTCCACTGAAATGAACCCCATCAAAACCAACAGCCACGCCTTTGTCCCATTTATAGATCAAGACTGTTGAAATGAACATCTATGTGGAGACAAAGCTTCACCTGCAATGACAAAATTCAGTTGCTTTTGTATAGACAAAGATTTTATGGCAATGCTATATTTAGGTAAATATATATATTTACCTAAAAGCTAGCATTGTAAAATAGCTTCCATAGAGTCAGTCAGATAATGTGAAGGCTGTGCTACAGGAACTGTGCTATCAATTGAAGTACAACATTTCCCCAACATATCCCATAATATTGCTTCAATAAAAGGAATGTTGCAAATAGATTTACTGCATGTTAGCAATATTTTTGTGATCACTTAAATAAATTATATTTATTGTTTTATTTCTTTCTGAAGGAATTACTAAGTATGCAATGTAATCACCTGAAATTAAAATGTTGTTTCAAAATTCGTCATGGTTAAATATATTGCCTAAAAGCATTGTCTGATTGTTTAATATGCCATAATTAGGTAATATAATGGTGGTGAAATATAATAGTAGAGAGAGGGAACTCCTGCAATCTCCTGATTAGGTCAGAATTCTACTGCACCACCCAAATCATAATGCTGGAATTCCTTTTGGAATGTTTCCATTTGGTAAACTATCCCAACTATATGATAAGTGTACATGATTCCATACTGATATAAATAAGTGTTTCAACTGAAAACAAAATGGGTCATAGAAGACAAATTGTCTCAATCAAATAATTCTAAATAATATATGTGGCTACCCCACAGTTCATGAGGTGAAGTTTAATTCTGTCCTCTACCTCCTAAGAACAGGGCTGACTTAGTGACTTACTTCTACAGAAAAGAGTATAGGAATGTGAAATAGTTACCACACACTGGAGAAATTTGGCAAACAGTACCTTAACTAAGTGATGAAGGTTAACATCACCATTGATATCATATGGATAGCATGTAAACCCGTATATGGTGTGATAAAAAGGGCAATTCATCTCTGTGGTATTCCTTCTGAAAACCCATAACCTCCGTCTAATAATGAGAAAAACAAATTAAGCCTGTACTTTTCATGAAATCAGGCTTATGAAAATAGTCTGGCCATACCTCAAATGGTTAACAGGGAGTTACCATATGATGCAGCAATTCCACCCCTAGGTACATAGCCAAAAGAAATATGTCTACATAAAAACTTGTACCTGAATGTATACAGGATCATCATTCAAATAGCTAAAGAGTGGAAACAACCCAAATGCTCATCAATTGATACATGGATAAAATGTGGTATATTCAGCAATAAATATGGATGAGGTATTGATATATGCTGCAACACAGATTCTGAAAACATTATGTAAAGTGAAAGAAGCCAAATGCAAAAAACCCAGTATTGTTTGATTTCATTTATGTAAAATGTCAAACACAGGCAAATCCATGGAGAAACAAAGCATATCTGTGATTGCCTAGGGTTGGGGGTGGGCACAGGGTTAACTGCATTCAAGCAGGATGGGTAATCTTAGGATGATGAAAACATCTGAAACTCAACTATGAAGTCCCAGCTACAGCAATCAGACAAGAGAAAGAAACAAAGGGCATCCAAATTGGAAAAGAAGTCAAATTATCCTTGTTTGCAGATGACATGATCTTATATTTGGAGAAACCTAGACTCCATCAAAAAATGATTAGAACTCATAAACAAATTCAGTATAGTTGCAGGATACAAAATCAACATACAAAAATCAGTAGCATTTCTATAGGCCAGTCAACAGTGAACAATCTAAAAAATAAATTTAAAAGTAATCCCATTTACAATAGCCATAAATAAAATTAAATACACAGGAATTAACCAAAGAAGTGAAAGACCTCTATAATGAAAACTATAAAACACTGATGACAGAAATTAAAGATGACATCAAAAAATGGAAAAGTATTTCATGTTCATTGATTGGAAGAATCAATATTGTTAAAATGTGCATTCTACTCAAAGCAATCTACAGATTCAATACAATCCCTATCAAAATACCAATGACATTCTCCACAGAAACAGAAAAAACAATCCTAAAATTCATATAAAATCACAAAAGACCCAGAATACCCAAAGCAATCTTGAGCAAAACGAACAAAACTGGAGGAATCACAATACCTGACTTCAAATTATGCTACAGAGCTATATCACCAAAACAGCATGGTACTGGCATAAAAACAGACACATAGACCAGTAGAACAGAATAAAGAACCCAGAAACAAATCCACACACCTACAGTGAACCCATTTTCAACAAAGAACCTACACTGAGGAAAAGACAGTCTCTTCAATAAGTGGTGCTGGGAAATCTGGAAATCCATATGCAGAAGAATGAAAATAGACCCTCTACTTCTTGCCATATACAAAATTAATATTGGTTAAAGGCATAAATCTAAGATCTCAAACTATGTAACTACAAGACTTTGGGGAAACTCTCCAGGACATTGGTCTCGGCAAGGATTTCTAGAGTAATACCCCAATACAGGCAACCAAAGCAAAAATGGACAAATGGGATCAAATCAAGTTAAAAAGCTTTTGCACAGCAAAGGAAACAATCAACAAAGTGAAGAGACAACCCACAGAATGGGAGAAAATATTTGCAGACTACCCATTTGACAAGGGATTAATAACCAGAATGTATAAGGAGCTCAAACAACTCTATAGCAAAAAATAACTAAACTGATTAAAAGGTAGGCAAAAGATTTGAATAGACATTTCTCAAAAGAAGACATACAAATGGCAAACAAGCATATGAAAAGGTGCTCAACTTCATTGATCATCAGATAAATGCGTATCCAAACTACAACAAAATATCATCTCACCCCAGTTAAAATGGCTTATATGCAAAAGACAGGCAATAACAAATGCTGGCAAGGATGTGGAGAAAAGGGAACCCTCATACACTGTTTGTTGGAATGTAAGTTAGTAAAACCACTGTGTAGAACAGTTTGAAAGTTCCTCAAAAAAACTAAAAATTGAACTTCCATATGACCCGCAATCCCACTGCTGGGTATATACCCAAAAGAAAGGAAATCAGTATATTGAAGACACATCTGCACGCTCATGTTTGTTGCCGTGCTATTCACTATAGCTAACATTTGGAAGCAACCTAAGTGTTCATCAAGAGGTGAATGGATAAAGAAAATGTGGTACATATACACAATGGAGTACTAGTCAGCCATCAAGAAGAAAGTGATTCAGTCATTTGCAAAAATATGGATGGAACTGGAAGTCATTATGTTAAGTAAAATAAGCCAGGCACAGAAAGACAAACATTGCATGTTCTCACTTATTTCTGGGAGATAAAAATGAACGCAATTGAACTCATGGAGATAGAGAAGAGAAGGATGGTTATTAGAGGCTGGGAAGGGTGGTGGCAGGCTGGCGGGGAGGTGGGTATGGTTAATGAGTACAAAAAAATTGGAAAGAATGAGTAAGACCTAGTACTTGGTAGCACAACAGGGGGACAATAGTCAATAATAATTTAAGTGTGCATTTCAAAATAACTAAAAAAGTGTAATTGAATTGTTTGTAACACAAAGGATAAATGCTTGAGGGGATGGATACCTAATTTTTAATGATGTGGTTATTACACATTCCCTACCTGTACCAAAATATCTCACGTATCCTCCAAAATATATATGCCTATTATGTACCCACAAAAATCAAAATAAAAGATTTTAAACCCTCAATTATGAAGATCATTGCACAACTCTATACATTTACTAAAATCACAAAATTCTATTTTCAAATACATGCATTTTATTGTCCATAAACTATACTACAAGAAAGCTGTTTAAAAATATGATATTGCCCTGGTCTTCTGTTGTACCACAGTAGTGACCAAACTTTTTCATACAAAGGCCATGATGTACATGTTTTATATAAACGTGAATGCATGTAAAACAGCAGCTGTATCCCAGCCCTGGTGACTGCTTGTCATATGTTCCTCCAAGGATTTTCCCCTCCTAACACCATCCCACATGTTACTTCAGGTTTTACTTGCGTGTACAATTTGATTTTCATCTGATCACTTCCACATGTTCCAACTGTGGCAGTGGCTTGAGAGTGGGTCCACAACAAAGTGTAGGGCATTTACTGTCTAACAGGATGTCATTACTATTACTTTCTTCACTCCCCTGTGTGTTTTCTTGCATGACTTCACTTAGGGAGTCTAAATAGCACTACCTTAATGGGTGTCAGTGTGGCAATATTTATCAAAAACCTACATATGTACACACTGTTTGCACCAACAATTAGCCATGTACAAATTTATCTTCAGAATGTAGGGAAGGATGTGGATAAGGATATGGTAAAAATAACTGCCATTCTGACAATTCCTTCGGGCCTTGTGAAGCCTGAAAGAACCAGTCCTTCAAGATGAATCCCGGGCGTTTAACCGGGCTTAAATTCAAATTAGAGCCAAGTGGCCATTTGCTGACTAAAGGTCACACATTACTTCGAGTTTCCAGAAAACCTGCAAGTCTGCTTAACTTTGGGACTTTCATAGCTGCCTGTTCCTTTTTATGGTGCTTAAACCAACCAATAAGCTTTCACCTATGTCAACCAATCGGAACTAAGCAAGTTGGAATCCTTCATTTGCATAAGTTGATCTGAGTGGGACCCTGGGTGGGAATTTTCTTCATAAAAGACAAACCTGGCCGGG
>NW_016819424.1:112396-116800 GCF_001698545.2 Rhinopithecus bieti | reverse complement strand
AAAAAAAAAAAGATGGATGCCATCTGGTGGCCAGAGACAGGATTGCATCTCTGTCAGACAAGGGCCTCGGTAAGAGGGAAAGAGGGATGATGGAGTTTGGGAACTTGGCTCCAAGAAGCTGGAGTTTTCCGGAATTATTCAGCTCATGGTAACTGTCTCTCTGTATCCACTATTTTCTGGGATATCTAAAACTGATACTGGTTCCATCCTCTGTCTGAATTGAAGGTAAATCTGCACCTATGTTTATTTGGGTGATAGAGCAAGAGAAGACACACACACACACACACACACACACACACACACAGACATTATCAATTCCATTTTTATCTACTTTGTCTCAATATAAAATTGAATACAATGAATGTACTTTCAAATTAATGAAATACATTACAATTACTTTTGCCAATCTATTCAAAAGTATTTATTGAAATGCTTTTTTCCCTAAATACAAAATTTCAAACAATATATAAAAGTATATTTATAAATTGAAATGAATCTGCATCTACCCTCTGACCCAAAGAGTCTGTTGTTAACAGAATGGTGCATACTCTCCAGATGTGTCCCTGTAGGTGAGGTACACACAAACATGTTCACTCACACACAATCTGTTCCAAAAGTGAATCACAGTACTAATTTTTTTTTGCAACTTGTTTCTTCCACATAATATTCTTTTGAAGATTTATATTTGCATCTTATTAGTACTTTCAGTTTTGACAAATTTTAACATGTTTATTGTTCATGTATATTTTAATGAGAATGTTCTGTTGAAAATAGTTGCCAGTCATTTTGTTACAGAATGTAGTTCACAAATTATGGATACTAACCCAGTATCTGAGGTGTAGTTTGCAAATGTTTTCTCCCTTATGTTAAAAAATGCTTAGCCTTACTTTTACTGAGAAAGTGTTTTAAATGTCAATAATGTGACAAAAAATATACAGGTCATAATTTAAAAAGAAAAAATGTTGAACAACACCATGAGGAGAAGGCGCTATCAGCCTGCAGGGAGATTACAACATTCAGAGCCCTGGAGATATCAAGAGAAAACGATACAACTTTGGAGTGTTCCAGAGTTAGCTAATGATCACAGGACAACTAGGTTGTTTCCCTGACTTACATAAACTCCCCTAAAGACAGCACACTGATCTGAATAATGGTCAGAATGATGAGTATTTTAAATGGTTGTTAGGATTAAAGGAGATGAGCTGTAAATTGCATTTACTTACAGTAGTTCAGTGCATGTTACTTTCCTTCTCTCCAGCTTACCTGTCCGAAGGCCAACACCTGAGCTTCTGCCTGAGCCCACTCACCACTTCGAGGATTAGCCAACTCATGTGGCCCTACACACAGATCTCATGGCACAAAGTGCAGGATTTCACCTTTTCTGTCTTCCTTATCACCCAGAGGAGTTGTGGAGTGAGGACCTGTGGGGACACAATATCGGGGGGAATCTGACCATTTCTCAAGCCCTGGAAGTCCATTTTCTAAAATGGAAGTTGCTCAGCATTCTCTAGGGAGGGTGAGGGATGGAACCTCATTCCAACCTTGCCACTTACCTGGAGAGGTGACTTAGACTCTGTGAGCCTGAGCTTAGTCATCTGTGAAATGGGACTGACCATACCATCTTTACAGAGTTGTTCTGAGGGGTAAATGAGAAAACCTCTTGAGAATATATAGCATGGAGTGGGACTTCAATTGCCCTTTAAATGCTGAGACATAGAAGTGGGGGCTGGCTGAGCCTCAGGGCTAAGGCAGGCATTGTAAAAAGTCATTTTTCATTGTTTCTCTCCTAATGAGATCACAGACATCCATATAAGGAAAGCAAATCNAAAAAAAAAAAGAGACAAACCTTCCCTTTGTTCTCTGGAACACATCTTCATTTTATACCGAAGGCTACATCTCCCCGATTTGCAAACTATTCACTGGAATAAAGTCTCTTTCCTCTAAATTCCTTTTCAGAGAACTTTTGTTCTCAACCTGAATTTAGGAAGGGAGACCAAATGAGATGCAAAGCCATGAAGGAAAAGAAGGAAGCAGAGGAAAATGTGGTTGTCAGCACACACACAATCACGCCAGCACATACACAATCACGCGCACACACATTTATACATGGACCAGGTTCTTTTTATCACAATATTAGTATTCTTCTACGACAGTTTGGTGGGTTCCAAGAGGACACATTTGGCTCACCAGTCCAAACAGCCACAGGAACTGTGCCTGGAACTGTGCCCTTCAGCGGAGCACAGACTTTGAAAAGATGCCATCGACACAGTGTTGACAATAGGGAGTATCAGAACACCCTGAATAACCTGGAGTTCTGAAAATTATGTTACATCCACAGGATGAAATTCTAGGTAGGCAATAAAATGAGTTATAATGAAGACAATGATGAGAGATAATTTTCTGCCTATCAGATTAGCTACCATGCCCATTATTTCAATGTGTGTAGAAACAGGCACTTTCATACTGTGATGTCAGTGTTACTGAGCAATGGGCTTGCTCACCAATGCACACAGAAGCCAATACTATGGCACTAGCATTTGAGGAAAGAAAAAGCTTTATTGCAACACTCAAATCTGTTTCCTCGAGCTGGGGTCTGGAGGCAGAGAGTAACTATGAGGGACATAGGGAAATGCAACGACGCACGATCTGATTGGATCATGCAAAGAAGTGGTGCCAAGTCCTTGGCTTTTAAGTTTGTACTGGAAAAAAACCAGGGAACCTCTCACTTCTCATTTTGGTCCTCATTTCTCAATCTGAATACTTAGGTTCCACATGTGGTTGACATTTTCTGTTCTGGCCAGCTCCAGATTCACCAATCAGGCATACTTGGTTCATTTGGGCATGCTCAGGTTATATGACTTGCAACCTGGGTATCCACTGCATCTAAAAAACAACTCATCACTTTGTTACAAAGTCAAAGCATATTGAACGGTTCTGTGGTTACATTAGGAATGTAAATTAGTAGTAGTATTTTGAACCATTATGTTAATATAAAATGTTCTAATTTCCAGGGTTTTGAAAGGACTCTTCAGGAGCTTATAAAGAAATGCTTTAAAAGATATTTGCATATATAAAAGCTGGTGTTAAGTATACTATTGTCTGTAATAGAAACTATATTTAAAAGGAATTAAATTTTCACCACTAGAGTACTGGGAAAATAAAGTTTAGGGCATCATATGATGAAACACCAACTCCATACAAAAAATTGAAATTTAATTTGAAAGATGGTTACAATAAGGGCAAACACAGGTTACAAAAGTCCTACGTAGTATGGCCGGGTGCAGTGGCTTACGTCTGTAATCCCAGCACTTTGGAAGACAGAGGTGGGCGGTTCCCTTGAGCTCAGGAGTTCAAGACCAGCTTGGGTAACATGGTGAAATACCATCTCTACAAAAAATACAAAAATTAGTCAGGGGTGGTGGCTCACACCTATAGTCCCAGCTACTTGGGAGGCTGTGGCTGGAGGATTGCTTGAGCCTGGGAGGCAGACGTTGCAGTGAGCTGTGATTGCACTACTGCACTCCAGCCTGGGTGACAAGAGAAAAACCCCACAAAAGTCATAAGTAGTTCTGTATCTATTTTTGCTTGTATAGGTCTATTGCTATATATCTATAGGTCTGAAAGCATAAAATGAAAATGATTTTTTAAATTCCTCTCAAATATAGCTTTCTCTTTAGCATAGTAAGAGGCTGGACTTTCTGTTTGGCCATCAGTATCCCTGAACACTGGATATACCTCCGTTTCCACCCAGACTTATGGAAAGCTCTGTGGGGTGGGCTTGGGCCACAGCCCCTTCCTCCCACTTTCCTGCTCCCGGATGTTCAAGCTGCAGTTTAGGCTTCTGTCACGAGGGGGCACTAACGTAGCACCATTATCAGACTGCAAAGCAATATATACAATGAGCAAAAAGAAATACGATACCTCCCTTAAAACACAGCTTGTGAAACTATGTTCAGAATTATTCTGTCTGAAAAAACTGACAGATGCAAAAGAAGACTAAATAAATATACTCTGGGGCATCCATACGATGAAACACCAGGTAGCTCTAGCACACATTGGGAGCCACCGGCCGGCATAGGACAGCACAGGGGCAGGCGTAAGGTGACTGAGAAATGATGGGGGAGGTGGAACTGAGTCTGAGTGGCTGTGTCCACAGTGTCCCAGAGAGGGTATGACTAAGAGTGGGTGGGAGAGGGTCTGGGAAGCCTGTACAGGAGTGGGGTAATGGAGGGCGAACTGCCTGCTCTCTGGGAGGGAGGGACCCCTCTACAGTGTGGAAACCTCAACCTACCCTGAGGAAGGAAAAGATAAATCAGTGAATGCGATATAGATTCTTGGGTCACCATAATGCAACTGCTTTAAAATATATATTATATATACACAATATATAATATATATAATATA
>NW_016819424.1:106038-108613 GCF_001698545.2 Rhinopithecus bieti | reverse complement strand
GTTTTTTTCTTTTTTTTTTTTTTTTTTTTTTTTTGAGATGGAGTTTCGCTCTTGTCACCCAGGCTGGAGTGCAGTGGCGCGATCTCGGCTCCCTGCAACGTCACCCTCCCGGGTTCAAGCGATTCTCCTGCCTCAGCCTCCTCAGTAGCTGGGATTATAGGTGCCTGCCACCATACCCAGCTAATTTTTTTGTATTTTTAGTAGAGACGGGGTTTTACCATGTTGGTCAGGCTGGTCTCGAACTCCTGACCTTAGGTGATCTGCCCTTGTTGGCCTCCCAAAGTGCTGGGATTACAGGCGTGAGCCACCATGCCCAGCTATTTTTTCTTTTCTATATCTTCTATTTTTACCTATAATAAGCACTATTCCTCTTGCAATTACACAAATATTAAAATGTCTGGAAAACATAACCATTCTGTGTTCCCAACCACAAGAAAGCTATTTACTTCAGAACAGGAATATCCCTAAGGCAGGAAGGGAGACAAGGTATTTCCACAGTATTACTGAACATATTTTTTCCAAATTCAACACTACACAGAATACTATCAATATTTAATTGTCGGCTGGGCATGGTGGCTCACGCCTGTAATCCCAGCACTTTGGGAGGCAGAGGTGGGTGGATTACCTGAGGTCAGGAGTTCGAGACCAGCCTGACCAACATGGTGAAACCCCGTGTCCACTAAAAATACAAAATTAGCTGGGCGTGGTGGTACGTGCCTGTAATCCCAGCTACTTGGCAGGCTGAGGCAGGAGAATTGCTTGAATCTAGGAGGCGGAGGTTGCAGTGAGCCAAGATTGCGCCACTGCACTCCAGCCTGGGCAATAAGAGTAAAACTTGGTCTATAAATTAATTAATTAATTAATTAAAGGTCTGCCCACTTAACTGAGAAAAAACAGGAAACCTTAATTTGTTTAGTTGTGCTGCTACGCCCTGATCTTACTGGATGAAAGGCAGCTGCTCATACTGGTTAGATGTAGGGGCTTGAGAGCCACACAGCCAATGTTCAAATCTAAGTCTCGACACTTGCTAGCCCTGCCTTCACTGTGCCTCAGTTCCCTTATGTTTAAAGGCAGGCAACAATAGCTCCTCCTTACAGATGATGCTGAGGATTAAATAACTATAGGTTTAGCTCTTACAACAGTGTCAGGAACTGAGGATGTCAATAATAAATATTAACCTTTTAAAAAATCAGTGTTAACGTATTGCCATTTTTATTACTATGTGAATTTTATTGATTGGCATAGATTGCCATTCATATTACGATGTCTGTTAAAAAAAAAAAGCCATTTGCACAGCTGTAAGTACGATATCATCTCACAGCATTCCTAAATATGCATCATTATATTTGCATAATAGAATTTATGAAAAAAATATATAGTCACGCACCACATAACAACATTTCAATTGATGAAGGACCACATATTCAACAGCAGTCCAAGATTACAATGGAGCTGAAAAATTCTTGTTGCATGTAAATTCTTGTTGTAACTGTCGTAGCTCAATGCATTCCTCACGTGTTTGTGGTGATGCCCATGTAAACAAACCTACTGTGCTGCCAGTTCTATAAAAGTATAGCACATACAATTGTGTACAATACATAATACTTGATAATAAATGACTATGTTGCTGGTTTATGTGTTTATTATACTACACATTTTATCTTTATGTTAGAACATACTCTTCTACATATTAAAAAAGTTAACTGTAAAACAGCCTAGGCAGGTCCTTCAGGAGGTATTCAAGAAGAAGGCATTGCTATCATAGGAGATGACAGCCCCATACGTGTTACTTTGCTCCCAAAGACCTTCTGGTGAGACAAGATGTGGAGGTGGAAGATAGTGATATTGATGATCCTGACCCTGTGTAGGCCTAGGTTCATGTGTGTGTTTGTGTCTTAGTTTCTAACAAAAAAAGTTTAAAAAAATTAATAGCAATAAGCATATAGAATAAAGATACAAAGAAAGAAAATGGCCAGGCATGGTCGCTCATGCCTGTAATCCCAGAACAGGCCGAGGTGGGAGGATCCATTGAGCCCAGGAATTTGAGACCAGCTTGGGCAATATAATGAGCCCTGGTCTCTACATACATACATACATACATACATACATACATACATAAGTACACAAACAAACAAACTAGCTGAGTGTGGTGGTGCATGCCTGTATTTCCAGATACTCAGGAGGCTGAGGCAGGAGGATCGCTTGAGCCTGGGGGGTGGAGGCTGTTGTGAGCCAAGATCAGGCCACTGCACTCCAGTCTGGGCGACAGAGCAAGAAAGTGTCTCAACAAAAAAAGGAGGCCGGGCACGGTGGCTCAAGCCTGTAATCCCAGCACTTTGGGAGGCCGAGGCGGGCGGATCACGAAGTCAGGAGATCGAGACCATCCTGGCTAACACAGTGAAACCCCGTCTCTACTAAAAAAACAAAAAAAAAAAAAAAATTAGCCGGGTGTAGTGGCGGGCGCCTATAGTCCCAGCTCCTCGGGAGGCTGAGGCAGGAGAATTGCTTGAATCTGGGAGACGGAGGTTGCAGTGAGCCAAGATCACACCACTGCACTCCAGCCTGGGCAACAGAG